>NC_048218.1:152792346-152792660 GCF_002007445.2 Ailuropoda melanoleuca
TAGATTTGGATGTATCCAAATTATCAGAAATGGAATTCAGAGCAACAATGGTCAAGATGATGAGTAGACTTGAAAAAAGTATTAACGAAAATGTTACTGAGAATATAGAATCCCTAAGAGCAGAAGTGAGAGCGAATCTGACAGAAATGAAAAATTCTATGAGCCAAATGCAGTCAAAACAAGAGTCTCTGACAGCCAGGGTCACCGAGGCAGAGGAACGCATTAGCGAATTAGAGGATGGGATAGTAGAAGAAAAAACGAAAATAGAAGCTGGTCTTAAAAAAATCCATGCCCACGAATGTAGATTACGGGAG
>NC_048218.1:152792760-152972924 GCF_002007445.2 Ailuropoda melanoleuca
TTCCGGGGATGTACTGTATGGTGACTAACATAATATAATAAAAAATCATTAAAAAAATAAATAAATAAATAAAAAATAACAAGGCTGGGAAGAGCCAACAGGCATTGTATTGCAGGTGAAGTGCAACTTTGTTACCTAAGTATTTTGAAAGAAAAAAAATTCCTTTCACCTGTCTCTTCCTTGAATGCCACGTGGCCAGAATAGTGGGTAAACAGAGTCCAGGTAATTCACTCTTTAAGACAAACTATTGTACAACTTGGGTGTGTGTGTGTTTGTTTGGGGCGGGGGCGGATTCAATCTTACGGACTGTGCAAAATACGACCCACATTTTAAAAAAACTTGAGCATCTTCTCTCCTGTGAATTCACAAAGGATTAGAAAACTTTTATGCCCTAGTTTTATAGAATTACTTTTTCAGGCATATGTTGAATGTAATTATTTGAGAAGATGTTCTAATTTGATCAATTATTTTAAAAGTTGTAAACTTGGTTGGAAAGGTTTTCAGTTCTATACAGGTGGCCGCTTGTGATCTGAAAGGGCTTTAGGGAGGTTATATTATAAGATGAACAGCTTTCTTCTTAGCCCCAAAAATAGGGTAAAAATGGAGAAAGTTATTTTTTTACTCCCCTGGTTCTGTTTTAGTTCTTGTCAATTATGTAACTTTTCTCTGCATTATTAGCATCAAGGTCATAGAAGGAAATCTGTGAGTGATTTAATAGGTGAAGATACAAAAGCACAGGTTTTTCAACATAATTAGAGAAATCACTCAACAAAAGGAATGTCTAGAAACAAAAATAATTTTAAGCCTTTTTAGAAAAATTCTTAAAGGTTTAACCTTACTTATTGCAAGTTTAAGTTTCAAACTTGAAAAATCCAAGTAGTCTTCCATTTTTTAAATGTTCTTAAATACCTGGGCATCTTAGAATATAAAACAATCTTAGTACACTTGAACGTTAAATACAAAGAAATCACAATTGTGCTATGTCACCAAAATAAGGGTTGAATGGTTGACTCGTATTAAAGAGAGGATTGAACACATTTATTTTTATTTTTGGAAAGATTTTTATTAGAGAAAGCAGACAGGCATGAGCAGGGGGAGGGGCAGAGGGAGAGGGAGAAAAAATCTCAAGCCAACTCTGTACTAAGGACAGAGTCCCATGTGGGGCTCAATCTTAACCACCCTGAGATCCTGACGTGAGCCAAAAGAGCTGGGCACTCAACCAAGTGATTCACTGACACAGCCTTTTTCCTTTCTTTTTAAAACATGGTTGATTAGAAAATGTAATAATTTAGTGACAGCTTTGTGGAGAAGGTGTAATAAATCAACATAAATTGATGGATCTGGATTTCAGAATACTAAACTATAGATATATGTAATACAGATTATAGTCAAAATACATAAAGACATACACCCACGTGTGCATATGTGTATATATTTGTGTGTGTATGTGTATAAAATCATCTCCTAGAATCTCTTGCTTGATATTCTGGGTGCCTGCTCCTGTAGGGAAGGAGGAGAAATACTGCTTAGTATGAGGGTTCTGCAGGTATGGTTTATACAGTTTCAGATGTAAAGCACACAGGTATACTGTCTGGGACTGTTAGGTACATGGGCTCTTTGAAAGAGTACTGTGATTAACGTAACATTTAGCATTAATAGCACATTCCCATCTAGAAAAAAATATATTTAAAGTAATGGGGTGCCTGGGTGGCTCAGATTATGATCTCAGGTTCTTGGGATTGAGCCGCACATCAGGCTCCATGCTCAGCAGGAAGTCTGCTTGTCCCTCTGCCACCCCCCCTCATTTTCTCTCTCTGTTTCTCTCTCTCTTTCTCTCTAATAAAATCTTTTAAAAAATTGTGTCTTAAAAATAATTCTCAACTTGGCAGCTTTCTTTCTGTATCTGTATGATCTATGAAAGTTCTTCTCACAGTGGAGTATCTGCTTCTGTATGAACTCATTTGAATCTTTTTTTATTAAATGTGCTTGTGATGTTTGAAATTGTTCTGTATCCATCAGTGTCTCCACTGGATGAGCTCTCTATCTAATTTCCAAAGATTCAAAGTCATACCTCTTCCTCAAGCTTGAAACATCCAGCAACTGCCTCTCTGAGTTGAGGGAGCTATACGAAATCAGTGGGCTAGTTGCTGAATGGCTTCACTGCAATTAAAAATAAGGTCGTATTGCCAAATAAGGCTAATGACTATATCAGGGTGTTTTTTTTTTCCCATTCAGAAGCAGTGTCTCCAGCCTACCATGGCTGTTATCCTGTCTTTTGTTAACTCAAAAAAGCCCGTTCTGATTTATAACTACTTACACTGTATATTGATTTATACTGTGTATCCTCTTTCTTTGTGTGGAGATTTTGCCTTGTGGATGTGCTGCCCTAACAGAACTCTTGAAAGTTTAGCTTTTTCAAGATTTTTATACAAGTTGAACCTGAACAAACCAATAAAGACTTGCTTGCCAAAGGGGGAGGGGGCAGTGAGACCTATTAAAAACAAGGCAGTGAGACCTATTAAAAACAAGGCAACCATTTACTTAGCAATATTTATGGTGCCCTCAAAAGATTAGAAAAGGTATGTCAATGAAACAGTTCAGTTAGTGGATACTATTCCACTGTTGTCTCTCAGACAGCTTCTAAAACTTAATCTCTTCAAAATGTTTATAATCTGAAAAAAAAAGCAAACAATCAGAAATTTAAATGCAAAAATAATTTACAATGTACCCATATCTATTGAGGCTAATAGTATCTATTATTTAAGAGCTAAGTAGAAGAAACAGATGAAGAAAACTAAAAGTTCTTGAGAGTTGAAGAATAATGGTTTTAGCCATCTGGTATAATTTCTTCAGATGATACACTATTTTTTTATTTAAAAAATTAGCATATCTAATAAACTGCATAAAGGGAAATAATTGTTTTGATCATGTAAATATTCTTAATTATGTCAAGTTAAACACTAGGTATCACGGACCAGGAGCTATAGCTTTATTACCTACATAGTGCACTTACGGGTCTTGCTAAGCTATTAGTTCCAATAATATCCTTCAGCAGGAAAGTTCTTGGGGTTAATTTTACATTGTGAAAATATTTCCATTATTTTGAATTGTTGCTTTTCAATGTTAGTGAATATATTTCTTCAGGAAGACAGAATCACTGGGGTGTGTGTGTGTGTGTGTGTGTGTGTGTGTGTGGTTGTGTGGGACCACCAACACTATAAGAAAAGCACTGATTTTATTTTTCTAGTTTCCATGGTGTAAATACTTGTACCACAGATAATTTTAGGCTACTGTTGTGAGCTGTGTACACAGTTTGCTCTTGGAAGCTAGTATTAGCTATTTGCACAACACCATTGCATCTGAGTGATTGTTTTTTCCACATTATGGAAATATCAACACTTTAAAAAATTGAATTTAGGAGTCTAAAAACATTCAGAAGACAAGTTAAAGAATTCCTAGTTTTATGATCACAATTAGTACATGAGGCCCTTTTATTTTTATAGCCCCTTTTAATATCTAAAAGTAGCAATTTTATTGATTAATGATCATCTGTCAGCCACTGTAAACTGAGGAATTCCAGGAAAAGGGCCTTATCTGTCAGGTAGTAACTACAAAAATGGCTAGCACATAGTAGGCCCTCCTTTAATATGGTAAATAAATGTCAACATTTTGAAGTTAAAATGTTACATATTTGGTTGTAGGTTAAATTAATAAGTTTATAAGCCAGTAAGAATTTGATTTTAAAAAAATCTTGGTGATAAAGATCTGGGTACATAAATATTTTGTCACTAATTAACAAACACATCTCAGTGCAGATGCTGGCTGCCTAACTTGCTTACACTAGACCTCACCCCCCTGTGCTCTGGCAGCACTGCCCTTCTCTGTCAAGCCCGTCTCAGTCCCAGTCTAGTGGGCCACTTCCCCAGAAAGCCAACACAAACCCTTGCCCATACCACGGCTCCCAACCAGAGAGTTCTGCAGGGCCTCAGTTCTGGTGGAGTTGGTGTGAGGTCTCCTTTCACAAGCAGACCAGAACACATCTAGTTAAAACAGGCCACATTCAGGCCAGGACCCAACACTGCCCACAGTAGCCAAAGAGAGCCCCTGCAGACAACTGGCCCGAAGGATAGTGCAGCCACAACACAACAGCAGAGTGTACACTGCACACACCAGAGACACTCCATGAAGTGCCAGGCCTTAGGTACTATGTGATCTGTTCTTCATAAAGCCATTACTTTCAAGAGCAGGAGACATAGCTGATTTTCCTTAACATAGAAGAAGGCAGAGACTTGGACAAAATGCCAAGATGAAAGAATTCCTCCCAAGTGAAAGAACAAGAAAAAGCCACAGCCAGAGATCTAAGTGAAACAGGCATAAGTAATATGACTGATGGAGAATTTAAAGCATCAATCATAAGGATATTCACTGGGCTTGAGAAAAGAACAGAAGACATCAGGGAGACCTTTAGACATAGAGATAAGAGTTAAAAAATCAGAGATGAAGAATGCAATAAACAACATTGGAAACAGGCTTGATGCAATGAACAACAGGCTGGAAGAAGCAGAGGAATGAATTAATGATCTCAAAGACAAAATAATGGAAAATAATGAAGCTGTACAAAAGAGAGAAGGATGACACAACACTAGAAGAGACTTCGGGAACTCCATGATTCCATTGAATGTAACAGCACTTGTATTCTAGGAGTCCCAGAAGAAGAGAGCAAAGTGGGCCAAAAATTTATTTGAGGAAATAATAGCTGAAAATTTCCCTAATCTGGGGAAGGAAAGAAGCATCCAGATTCAGGAGGCACAGAGAACTTCCATCAAAATCAACAAAAGCAGGCCAACACCAAGACCTGTTGTAATGAAATTTGTAACATACAGTGATAGAGAAAAAAATCCCAAAAGCACCAAGACAAAAGAAGTCTTTAACTTATTAGGGAAAACCCACAAGACTAGCTACAGATGTTTCAAACAAAACTTGACAAGCCAGTAGGGAAGGGCATGCATGATATGTTCAACATGCTGAATGGGAAAAATCTGCAGCCAAGAATATTCTATCCTGCAAGGCTGTGGAATAGAAGGATAGAGAAAGAGTTTTCCAGACAAATAAACTAAAAGCTTGCGACCACTAAACCAGCCCTGCAAGAAATATTAAAGGGTACTCTGAGTGGAAAGTAAAGACCAAAAGTGACAAAGACAGGAAAGAATCAGAAGATCTCCAGAAACAATGACAAATAATAAAAACACAATAAATATATATCAATAATTACCTTGAATGTAAATGGAGTAAATGCTCCAATCAAAAGACCTACATCTGAATGTGCCAGAATGTACGTATCTTTTTAAAAAAAAGTTTCTATTGAAAGGAAAAAAAAAACTTTAAGCCACAAGCCAGTTTGTAAACAATCTGATACCTAAAAATATTTTGACAATAATTAAAGTGCAGAAATCACTTTAAAGATGTACTAGATGACTTTGAGATAAAGAAATAGAAGGGGAAAAGGAATGAAAATCATTTTTACTGCCGTTTAAGCATGAAATTTGAACTTATGAAGTTTCTTAGCATTTCAAATGCAATATAAAATTTTCATTTCTATCATTTGTTTAAAATACTTAGCATTTACCATGTGCCTATAACTATTCAAGGTGTGGATTTCACAGTGAAAAACACAGACTAATCTTACTGTAAATATATTTTAAGGGGAGAGAATGTAAATAAGAAAATAACAGTGACACAAACCCTAAGAAAGTAGGACATAAAAACAATCCCAGACCTCTTGGACTGGGTGATCAGGGCAGTTTTTCTAAAAAGGGACATTTCAGGAAAAGTCGTGCAAACCACGAAGGGGTGGGAAGGCAAGGGGAGCAGCAGGTATAAACATCTGTAAGTTGGAGACAATTGGAATAGTTTGGGGAGCAATAAGAGCCGCAGTGCACCTGGAATACTGTATGCAAGGTGTGAGCGATGGGAATTGAAATGAGAGAATATACTAGATGACATAACTCAGTTTCCTATGGGCCATGTGAAGGAACTTCAATTTGATTGTAAATATGATAGGTAAACTTTGGAGACTTAAAAAGAGAATGATAAAATAGGAACTGGAATGCTTAAAGATCTGATGTGGAGAATAGATTGTAGGGAAACATGTAAAACCTGGTGTATTAGGAAACTTGCAGATGAAAGAGGATAAAGGTGTTGTAAGAAATCTTCTCAAAAGTAGAGTTGCCAGGTCCTAGTAATGGATTATTAAGAGATATGAAGGAAAGAAAAGTCAAAAAAAAAAATCCCAAGTTGGGTTTGAGCAGTTAGAAGAACTAGAGTGCTGTTAATGGAATTGGGAAGACTGGAGATGAAGTGGATGGGATTGTGTTGAGTAGGTATTTATTATGTGAATCCAAAGCTAAAGGAGGAACTCGGGGCTAAAGATGCATTTTACAGTCTCCTATATGGATAGTATTTCTCTCCTTGAGGCTGCTTGAGATCACTAGTGAGGGAATGTAACTAGATGAGAATCCCCGGAACTAAGCACTCCATGACTCTCCCCTTTAGTGACCCAAGTAGTAGGAAGACCTAGCAAAGGAGAAGTCAAAGTCAAGGTGGCAGGAGGAAAACCAAGAGTATAATTTTCTAAAAACCAAGAATGAGAAAAAGTTTGAAGGAGTGAATAATCAACTGGATCTGTTAAGAGAAGAAACAGATGGACTACACAATTTCACTGGAGCCATTTCATTAGAGTAGGAGAGAAGAAAACCTAATTGGGATTGAACTACAGAAAAAGTGAGGGGAAAATACAAGGATAGAAGCAGTATGCAAACTCCACTAAGGAATTTTGCTATCCGGGGGTATGGATAGGTGGACTGGCGCTGGAGACGATTTAGGAAAGTTAATTTTGTGGTTGTTATTTCAGTAATGAAATACATTGAAGTATATTGTTATCTTGATGGGAATGATCTTAGTAGGACAGAAAAAAGTAAAGAAAATGTGTAAATGTAAAACCATAAGTAGGCAAGGGGAAATTAAACTTTGTTCACAAGTGGCCAGATGTGGAAGAGGAAAGAATTCATTCCTTGAAACAGGAAGAATGGAAGGTGGAAATGGAGGTGGGAAGATGAGTTCCGTCTCTTCTGTTTGCTACTATTTTATCATTGAAAGAACACAGTGTACCTATCATTTGACAGTGGGAAGGATTGATGTGGAAGGTTGGAAGAAGTGTAAAATAGTCAACTCAAGGATTTAAGAGTAACAGAATTGTTAGGCCCACTCAGGGACAGCTTAAGTGTGTGTGTGTGTGTGTGTGTGTGTGTGTGTGTGTGTGTGTGTTGCCACTTTAAGTGTTCAGATGAAATCAAGGATAGTATTTAAACCGTATAAGGAGGAGTCCTTTGTAGTCATGGTATGTTAAATGATTTGTTAAATACTTTGACTACTATTTCTGGATACAGGAGAGTTAGAGTTGGTTATACCTTGGTTTGGATCTTATTAGAAAGGTATGGCTGAGAAAGAAAATGGCAAAACTTTTGAACACGAATTAAAATGCATGATTTTATTTAGTAATGGACTATAGAATCTAAGCCCAAGAAGGAAAGGAAATGAAGAAATAATAGTGGGGGAAATGTGGATAAATTGTGAAGTTTCCTATGTTGTCAATCAGTTCTTAGAAAAGGATTGGGGTAGCTAGCTTATAAATATGGACACAAAAATTATTTCCAACCAGGTATGCACATCCATTCAAATTAGTACTTTGCACTGTAACTCTTAAACAATATAATCTATTTTTTTTTCCCTCTTAAATCTGGGCTGTCCTTCTGATGAGTCTTGACCAATATGATGCAATAGAAGGGACATTGTGTGACTTGTGAGTCTAGGCCTCAAGTTATCTGGCAGCTTCTACATTTGCACTCTTGAAACACTGCTGCCAATGTGGGAAAGTCAATAGTGGCCACCTAGAGGAATAGAGTTAAATACTTACAAACATACATTGAAGACTGAAGCGTGTTTTATTTTTGTAAATGCCAGAGAACAGAGAGGAGATGATTGGCATACTGTGGTGCTTAGATTCATCAATATGGTCAAATACTCAAGCACTGAAACCATTCCGTCCTCTCAAAGCTCCTGCATCAGTTGGCACTTTGAGCAAAATCAGTCTAAGTAGTGGCTTGATTATGTTATGGCTTACGAGCAACCTGAATGCCATTGATAAGGAGCTCACGACAAAAGCCTAAGTACGTGACAAAACCTATCCCCAGCTCCCATTGTTGAGTGTGTGCTTCTGGGGACCATTCTGGATACCAATTTCTGGGTCCTGCAGATTTAGTTAGGAGACCAAAGCCATACCAGTTACCTGGATAGAGAGAACTTAATGAAAGGTAATTATTAACTAGTTAACTAAAATGTTAAAAAATAATACCTAAAGTATGACTGTAGCAACTACAGGGAACAGCAAACACCTTCAGTTAAAAGAAACAAACATAGTGAAATTACTAAAACTTGGAGGTGTGGCCCTAAGAGGCTGATACTCAGACCTGGATGTGCACAGCTGGTGTTGGCATTTCCAAGCTTGAGCATCTCCTAAACCAGGAATCCTGACCTCCAACAGTAGGGTACCGAGTTAATCAGTGTTTGAATCTGTGAGAATGAGACACCATGAAGTTGATTATGCAAGGGCTGGAAAAACTTCAAACCAGATTGAGCTGCTGGAATAGAGGTAACTGCCTCTGCTAGAGTAAAGACACATTGCCTGGTGACCCAGGGAGCACAGGCCTATAGTAAACCCACAGGATGCAGCAAAAACAGGAACCAGGGCGTTCCTTTTCCAGCCCGCAATGTTTCTCTAGAGCACCTTCTGGAATGAACCAATCATTCAACTTCCTGGCAGAGGTTGTGTGTTTCCTAGATTACCAGTTTAAGTATCACAAAATAGTACAGATGGGAAAGTTGAGAGATGAGAGACAATAACTTAATAACTAGACTAAAACCCAGAGAAAAATAGGAAGGAAATCAGGGTGGAGAAGACAAATCTAAGGGTCCAGGTAAAATATTAATAAGACTTCAGTGTGATGGGGTGCCTGGGTGGCACAGCGGTTGGGCGTCTGCCTTCGGCTCAGGGCGTGATCCCGGGGTTATGGGATCGAGCCCCACATCAGGCCTCTGCTATGAGCCTGCTTCTTCTTCTCCCACTCCCCCTGCTTGTGTTCCCTCTCTCGCTGGCTGTCTCTATCTCTGTCGAATAAATAAAATCTTAAAAAAAAAAAAAAAAGACTTCAGTGTGATAATCCCCTCACTTTGGGTCAATGTTTAACGTACACAAGTAGAAAGAACAGAAAGATCATTTACTATGGGGACTGCGTCTCCATCTATAAAACTGAATTAGTTTCATATTGCTACATCCACAAGGCACTAGGAAAAGGCATATAGAAATTGTAACAAGATAATATCATCATAGCTGTTACTTCTATCAAGAAATTGTAATATTTTCCAGGTAATATTAACCTGAATGTGAATAATAAGTGGTAAAAAGGGTATAAAAAGGGGATGCCTGGGTGGCTCAGTCGGTTAAGCGTCTGCCTTTGGCTCAGGTCATGATTCCAGGGTCTTGGGGTTGATTGCCGCCTCTGGCTCCTTGCTCAGTGGGGAGCCTGCTTCTCCCTCTGCCTCTGCTACTCCCCCTGCTTGTACCCACTCTCTCTGCCAAATAAATAAAATATTTTTTTAAAAAAGATATAAAAGGAACCATTAGAACTCAATAAAAAGGCAAGCCACACAATTCTTTTAAAATGCTCTATGCATTGCCAATAAGAACATGGAAGGGTGTTCAACATTTTAGTTATCAGGCACCATCCCCAATATCCAAACAATATAAGCAATACTGCATGTTCATACAATCACATAATAGACATAATACAAGGAAACTGAACAAACTACAGTGATACAACATGGATGCCTCTAACAAAAGGTTAAGCAAAACATGTCAGACACCAGAGTGCGTGCTACATGATTCCATTTGTGGTAATTTCAGAAACAGTGAAAACTTGACAGAAGTAATGGAAGTCAGATAAGGATTACCTTGTCCATGAGGTTGTACCTGCAGTACTTTTAGTAGGCTGGTTGGAACCTTGGTGGTTGATGTATTTCATAAGAAGATAACCACACGAAGTAAAGAAAGTTGAGATGAGGAGTCAATTTGCTATTCTAGGTGACAAATAGTCTAACAAAATATTTAATTGATTTGATGATGTAGTATTTATATTGTGAATGTGTGGGCCTATGAAGAGATTATAAGCAGTTTTTACAAAATAGTTGATAATTTTTAACAACCAAGCACATTATTTTCTATACTCTCAGAGACCATTCCTTTTCATTTAAAAAATATTTGGTAGGTGTTTTGCTATTACACGGCTTTATCCTGGTGGTCTCCTGGCTGACATTCAAAGACTTTGTTGTCATTCTGGTCTTACTGGCACCGCAATTCTCCTACTCCAAACCCATGCTTACTGCGATAGTCCCAATCGTCTGTGCTCTGTGGCCCAGCGCCGCCGTGTGCTGCCTTGCCCCCAATAGTATCTGCTACTTGCGAGACCTTCCCACTCATTTCTCTCTTAGCTGCTTATGCCCATTTGTGCCTCCAAATCTGTCCCCATCCTTGCAGTCTTAGGTTACATTTTGGCTACGCTGAAAAGCTCCCTGATGCCTCCATCCTCTCCTACTCCTCATTTGATATGATAATAATTGATACCTTACATCCACACTTGAAGAACTTAAATGGAAAACTTTGAATAGTTCTCATAGCTTTGCTTTTTACTAAAGCGACTTATATAGGTTGTGATTTGCCTTTCTAAATCGTGAGCTTCAAAGACCTCATCTTCCTTACCTTTCTAGTTCCCACTGCAGCAGTGTGCTCCCAAGGTGCTTCATCAAATTGGGTTAAACTGATTTGGCTTCACTTGGTTGAATTTACTGTAGTCCCAAACTTTTACATATTATGGGTTATTCAGAAAGCCTTAATCCCCTACGTCTACATCTGCCATTAAACATCCCTGTTTGAGCCCCAACCCCACCCCCCCATTTCTTCACTTGACAATGTTCACAATTGGCCAGGAGCCGGACTACCGAGAGATCTTCTTTACCAACATAGGGTTGTGTCTGAATGATTGCAGGAGACTTGAGTGTGCTCATTTAAGTCTAATGAGGTCCACAGAGGTGACCGTATGACTCATGACATGAAGTCATTTTTCCAATTAGCATTCTGACAAATGCATTAGAAGGAGAACCCTTTCAATAGATTTCCACAGCTGCTAAAGGGATCAGGTGTCAGAAGATTTTCAGCTTTGTTCTGCTGTTCTAGTCAAATAACTTATTTTTATCCAGAGTCTGCCTCTTGATGCAGCTGGCGGCGATCATATGTCATCAGAGTCTGAGCCCAGTTTAAAAATGGTCCTTGTTACTGTACTACAACTGAAGACATTTTAAAAGGGAACAGCCATAATTTTTAATTGAGTCATTCATCTTTTTAAAACTATATAGTATAATACAAAATTAGTTGTTCAGAACTAACCCATTCTGTGTCCTACCAACACTTGATATAAAACACAAATTTGCAAACGTAATAAAGACCGGAGACACCTCCATTATCCTAAAACCATATCTAGCTCCACTTTGACCTCTTACTACCTTTGTATTCAAATTCAGAACATATGTTCTCAGGTGGATAAAAGACGCAAAGTTTTCGAAATCAATAGTCACTCCTGAGTGAGGCTATGGGGTATGACACGGATGTGAAGGAGAATACTATTGAGGGAATGGTCTCAATTCTTCAATATTTAATGCTCAAAAACTATAGTAGTCCTTTGGTGAAATGTGGATTGCATACTTGTAAAAAAAATTCTAATGTAAATTTTCCAAACAATTGAGGCATTCTAGATTATCTGCAGAACTTTGAATATTATCCCTCAAGATATTCAAAAAATTAGAGGAAATAATTATGGTAACTTTATTGGCTTAAAAAGATAAGAATAAATGCAAGAGATGAGTAATTAACCAACTTAAAGACAGCTGAGATAATTGAAAGCAAGAATTGTATTTCCTTGAGCATAACTCAATAAAAAAAATGGCTTTCGGTGCTCTTCTCGAGGATAACCCCTGCATTAAGTCTCCCCACTGGTGATATCCTGTAGGCATTTGTTTTCAGACATTTCAGTTCATGTATTTGTTTTGCCATGCACCATGTTCTCTTTTCTTTGTGTTAGCATAGTACAGTACTATTCAAATAGTACAGTACTCATGTGTGGGAAAGGGAAAACAAATTAAACAAGCTTCCAGAATGAAATATGGGCTTCAAACTTAGGACTACTATTCCTACAAAGATTTTAAAGTATTCCTAGCTCCTAACATCTTGCCTCCCCCAAAATAAAAGTTTAATCAATTATGTGTTTCTTAAAAACCTGTTGAATAATTTAGGTATTATTAACCAGTCTTATTACATAAAACAAAACTAGTAGTTCCACTGAGAACAGAAAAGAGATAGTAGAATAAATAGGAAGCAAAAGAGTTTTCTTCACAAAAAGATTAGGGCATAATTGGAGTTCTGTTTTAAAAGATTACTCAACAATAGCTTCATTCCATTTTAGAAAAGTATGGCTCATAATTAATGAGCCAGATGTTTTTCTTGCCTTTATGGAGTCCAAACTGCATTCAGGTAAAATGGAATCCCATACTTGGGAAGCTATACTGAAAGTATCAAAACATTTTTCTGATAACAAAATCCGGTATATCAGGGTTGGTAAGCTATGCCTCACAGAACATATCCAACCCCTGCCCGTTTTTGTAAATAAAGCTTTATTGGAAACAGCCCCACCCATTCCTTGGGATACTGTGTATGGCTGCTTTGTGGCTACAAAGGCAGTCGCTTGGTTGCAACAGAGATTTTATGGCCCACAAAGCTGAAAATACTTACTCTGGCTTTTTACAGAAGTTTCTAACTCTTGAAATAGAGCTCTGGTTTGTCTAATTGCAATGTTTTATACATAATGGTTATCTTATTAGATCTCATTAGAAATGATTATTAAAGTACTATGGGCACAATATCAAAAACCTTAATAATACTTGTGTGGGCACATACACAAATAGCTGAGCCATTTATACTGTTCACAACAAGTTGGAGAATTTATCAAAAGGAAAATTAAAAGCAATATCATGTATATATTTTTTTTGTAATACATTGAGAAACTAACATAGGTCAAGTAGAGCAAGTGTAACCAATAACAGCGTGGCAGACAGGTGGATGATAAAGGACATTTAAAAAAATTACTTTGTATGAAGAAAGTTTGAAAGAATATTTTGCTTGATGAAGATAAAAAGATTTAAAGAAGATGAAAGTTTTTTTTAAACACATAAAGTTATGCCATCTGAAAAAGAAATTAAATTTGCTCCTGAGGGCTCCAAGTGAAAGAGCAGAGTCACTGCATGAAGTTTTAAGCAAGCAGATGTTCATTGTAACAATAAGACACATTGACTCGTCATCAGAGATGTGCAAAGTCGGGGCCCGGTGCTTCAGAACCTACAGACGGAGACCACTCTGACTGAGGCTGTCCCAGTGGAGGCTGAGGAGAAGCCAGATAAGGTTAATGTATTTAGGAAACCTGGGAGGGATGGCTAAACTAGGTGGATTTGAAGATGATCTGGACTTGCTAGTTTATCTTGCAAGTTATGCCTTGATAAGCTAGAGCAGACAAGTATATTCAAAATGAACACGGCAAAATAGTAAAATGGAAAGTTCATAACTCACGGTGTTAACTTTGTATACTAAGGTGTACAAAGAAGAACAGAGAAAGACTACAGAACGGTTTTTTTGTATGAATGAGTTGAATTAAAAAATACTGCAGTGTTATGAATTAGAGAGTAAGAATTCATTTATTTCACTAACATGATACGCACGCAAAGAATAACAACCCCCCCCCGTAGAGCATAATAATTTTTACATCTCTTTCTGATGGACACTTGGACATGAAAAACAATCTGGCCCAAGAAACCTAAAACAATATGTTTAATTGGCCACAGAGTATTTAACTCTTAAGAGTTCATGGAAAAAACCATGAATAGAAGAAAACAAAAAACCTCCATCAGGTGTAATAGCTAAAATTAAGAAAATAATAGAACAGTTGATTAAAACAACAAACATCTATTGTGGGCAATACTGAATGAGTGCAAGTGAAGGAGAGGTGCTTTCCTTTTGCTCAGTATGTGGTGATGTGGTGTAGACGCTTCCCTCTTACCACCTCAGTCCCATCCACAGCATTGCATTAGACCAGGTAATAAGACTAGAATTATTGAGTGGTTTTGTGTTTGGAATTCTGGTTGTTTCACTAAATGCTTTTTAATGAATTCCTTAATGCACTTCTTAATCTATAGTTTCTCTGTTTCTCTTCTTTCCCCACTTAGAGATTAATATTTAAGTAAGAAACAGGATAATTCTTCTAACTGCCTGGTTTTATTTTTGATTCCCTTAGTTAACTATTAATCTTTTGACATTATTATCCTCGGATTACTGTTAAAGCAAGATTCTTACAGTCAACATTCCTATGAAAAGGATGGCACTGAAGGAAGTGCTGAAATTTACTAGTACATTATAGTAGGTATGAATTTTGAAATGGGTTTTACTTATGTCAGGAGTACAATGCAAATGCAAATATTCCCCTGTGTAAAATAATAGCAAATGAAAGGAAATGAACATAAACTACTGATTCAACTGATTGCAATCAATGCTAGTAAGGATGTAGAAATAGATGGTTTAGAAATTTTTAAGAAGGTTAAACGATCCTAATCCATTTTCTTGAGTTATTTAATACGTCTTCAATAGATTCCCATGCTGATGGACCTTGGTTTATATCCTATAACTGTCTTGTTTAAAAAACAGTTTGTTACCTTTCTAATGTGGGGGAAAAATAGTAAAATGATTGCTAAGTAATTCTTCAAACTTATTTTTGTCTAATTTTTGGCCTTGTGCTTTATTGCTCCAACCTTCATCTCACTAAAAATTGAAGTTGGCTTCTGAAAATTAGTGGAATAACATACTTTGAACGAATTTAGCTTAGAGACGCTGGTGTTCTTAAAAAATAATCTTCCTACCTAAGCTACATTTTATATAATTACAGAATTAATAAGACAAGATACTACATTTTGGTTTGTGTAATTATTATTGATTTGCTTTCACTTTTCAAAGACACTTTCCAAGTAGGCCAGCGCTCTGGAGCCACTACTTTATCAGGTTTGCAGTCGTGTTTGCAAAGTGATTTTGGTCTTAGGCAGGAATGTTCAAATAAAGTGGACTGATAATCAATAGAAGAAAATCCTATAAGAATTGCTTCGATCTATATATTGGCTTGAGTATTTGTCCTAACAGCACATTTTCAAAGAGCATGTCTACAGCCCATGCTTCGTTTTTTGTTTTTTTTTTTTAAACTGTGCCTTAGGAATATAAGATTGAGTGTAGTGAGGGGGTGCATAACTTTATAATGAGCTGTCAATACAGCTTGCATCTGGCTTCAGAATTCCTTAATCATATTGGATGCTTTCCTGATGATATACGTATATCACGGATTAACATCACATGTAATAATAGGTCATGAAAAAGTCATTTCCTTATCTAGTGGGCACTGGTGAATGGGTTTTGGCAAGTGCAACCAAATCCAACCAGGAGAATTCTTACACAGTGGGAGATGACAAAGGGAGGTAGGAAGAGAATATTCTTTCCACTATTTCCAAATGTGACTGCACTTGTGCAGCAGATTCAAGTAATTGACAAGATAGGATTTATCTAAGTCCTCTTTCTGGGACCCTTCTTTAAAATAAATGACAGTCTCTCTCTCTCTCTCTCTTTTGTTTTTGGTTTTTTTGTTTTATTTTGTTTTTAGTAGGACATGAATTACTTTTTCTTACATGTTCCAAATCATAGCATTATGCTACTGCTGGTACTGTTGTAACAACTAGTTTATCTTGCTCTGAAAAATACAGATGGCGGGACAATTCTCTGAAGTATTTATGGAAGTTGTTTCCCCCTTGAACTGTCCCTCAAATTGCAGTTTATGTCTGTCTGGGGGTCCTACACAAGGACATCCAATCCGGGGGTCTGGATGAGCTGAAATCTGGTCTATATTCTACTGACCAAGCCATGAATCCTATCATGGGGCTGCATTGACTGGGAGGAGGGGAAGCTTTTTTTGTGCTAAAAGGCACTATGTCATTGCCAACCATTGTATCCAGGGGACAGATCCACCCAGATAATGTGTGGTTTCTATTGCTTCCACCCAGAAATGGGAACTTTTTCTGAATCACACAAGTACGACACAGTGATCACGGTTATCACGGACTGCTCCAGTGACTCAGCAGTGTGCATGGCCAAGGGGAAAGAAAGAAGCCACACAGAAAGCCAGAGAAAAGTAAGAAGTCAAGTTGTTTCATTTTTGGATTCAGAAATAATCTTTGAAATTCAGGAAAGACAGCTTTGAAAGGAAAAGCTTTGATTCTAAGAATCTACTTTTTTGGGGTTTCAAAAGGCTAAGACCTGAAAGATAGAAAAAGAGATTGAAAATAGAGTAGATGGAAAGCTGAACTAACCCCAAAAGAGGTAAATGTTCCCATGTTGAAAGAGAAAGTACTATCTGAAGGGAAGAATAAAACTTAGATACTGTTAGAGTCTTGATAAGGGACCTCTAACTTGCTCTCTTCTCTAGGGTCTAGTTTTCAGACAGGATGGAAAATGGAATCCTCAGTTATCTGCAGTCCTGAAAAGAAAGAAACTTATACCTTGCTTTCCAGAGTAAGACTGGAGTTATGACAAGCCTTGCAGAGTTCCCAGGACATACAGATGCAGTATATCAACTATAGAATTGACATGGTGACAATATATCTCATCAGAGGTGGATTGCAAAAACCCTCCTGCTTTCCCATAGCTACCAAACAGCTTTTTGGAATTCCTGTAATGTTGTCCGTGGCACTGGGATAGGAATCAAAATGGCACAGAGCAAGAACTGGTGGAGGTGAGAGAGTGTGATAGACTGAGAGATGGTAACCTCTGTAGTCTAGTGACTGGACACCGGACAGCTGATGCACATACCTTGAGCAATTCTAGCTGGGTTAGAAAAAACAGCAGATGCACCCCCAAGCTAGCTCCTAGACTTTATTTTATCCAAGAATTTAGATGCATATAGAGAAACTCGCTTGATCATGAAAACTCTGCATCAATTATAAATTTTTCCTCTGCTTAGGTTCTGAATGGCCCTAAATTTAGTTATTAGGGATTTAAACAAAGACAGGCGTTTGTTTTTGTTTTTACACACCCAAGTTTGTGCCCTGTGAAAATCCATACTTTACTAATGGGTGTTTAAAACACACACACACACACACACACACACATTGGAGAAGGAAAACCTCATGAGTGTTACTCTAGATTTGCCACATTGTTTTTAAACAGGAATTAAAATAGGACTGCATTTTTCAAGCTCCCGTTTACCTACAATTTTTGGGAGGTCTCATTTATTACTACAGTTAAGTTCCCCAAACTGTCATCATGAATGAATTATCAATGAGTCAGACTTGTCTTCTCATCTAAGGTGAGGAAAATAAACTAAGACAGAAGAGGGGAACTTAGGTAACTAGGTTAAGACCTAGTAATGCCCTTTCAAGTTTTCTCCCAATCAATCCTGTTGTGTAAGAAACATCTTAAATTTCTAGCAATAACCACATCTTAAAACAACAAGCAAGTAAAAATATTGGCAAACATAAATCATTTGTCCAAAAACCAGAGTCATTGCTCTGGTTTATTAACATCAAAGAAACACAAAGGGAATAATAACTTATATTAGTTTATATATGGATATAATTATATGGATTTTTATATTAGACATGAATAGAGAATGCTTTTTGTAAACTTACAAATACTTATATTTATTGATCAATTTTGTTAATAGTTCTTGAAGGCTAAGTATTGGTTAAGAAAAATGTTCTAATCTTCAATAAATTACAGTGTCATAGCAAATAGATCCAGATAAAAGAACTGAATTCTTTTACAGCACTGTCCCAATGTGCAAAATGAAACATGGCCTTAGGAATCATCACTGCATATTTTAAAAAATATAATATTTTTTCTTGAATGTATTTGGGGAGTAAAATCATTTAATTATAACGTGTGAATGTATATATAAAAACTTCAGTGAGAACACAGAATCGCTCAGAAATTTCACCCAGAGTGAGACTGTAGATGAAATACAAGGCATTTTTATGCTGGGTGTGAAAAAGCTGACTAAAATATTTACGTATTAATATCTCATTGCAAAGATCACTGTTAGCTCATTGGCCTTAAATTATTCACTAGGTTCAATGGTTATTATTTTTGGCTGCTGCAGCCAGAACTTATAAATACATTTCTAAGGTCATACACTCCACTTTTCATCTAAATCTTTCTCCTTCTTTTCTCTTTTTAAAACGGAACATTAAATGAAATTTCCTGACATTCAACCTTAATGAGTCAAACACTTTTTTAGACCACAAATGAAACTACAGGGATATTATTTTTTATACTCAAAGAGTGATCCAGAAGTCAGGAAATAGGGAATTTTAGTATCAACTTTAATAAATATTATTTTTTAAAAATGGCAGTCACAACAGTACCTCTTTTGTCTGAGGACAGTAATTATCATATCAAAATATAGTTTAGAAATAGATTTTTTTTTTAGATTTCTCAGAGTTCATACTCATCAATAGATGTTTTGCCTTCTGAATACCTTTGAACAACAGATATTTTAAAGGACTCCATGTTTTTTGTATACTGACTATGGTATACAGTTTTTGGAATGTGGGAATTTCCCATCACTGTGCAGCTGGAAGGGCCTTTTATTTTGCACCACTCCAATTTTACTTTGCTTTTAATTCAAACACAGTAAAGGATACGTTTTCTCATCATGGGGTGCAAGGACCTGCTGAACATAGCCTGCATCAGATCAAAGAGTCCATATAGACTTTTAAAAAAATGTACCTTTGGCATAAGAACAAGTTGGGGAACCCAAGAGATAAAACTAAACTCTTGACCTGTAGTTGACCTTAGGAAATCAGTTCTCATCTATGTTTCAGTCCAGTTACCTGTGATGTCAAGTAACCTCACATTACCAACCACAAGGGAATTTGGTCAGTACCCAGTGAGAACTGTATTTCATTCTCGATAATACGATAATTTTCAGTTCTCGTTGGTTTGGGCATTCTCTCTGGATCAAAGGCTTTGTCATTTTTCTCTATGCCTTTGTTTCTGCCTGATTGGGATGCACTTTCTTCCATCTTCAATCCTTTAACTTCTATCAAATGACTAAAACATCAACTAGACAAACACTTACGGCTACCAACTGGGTAGTGGGTGTTACATTAACCGTGCTTTTGAAGTCTTTTCCAGGCTCAGAACAAGGCCCTCAAACTTCAGGAAATGTTTCTTTCTCTGGTTCAATCCTATTTGTCTTTTGAAGACAAACTTCTGCTTCACTGCCTCTAGCCAGTACTCACACTGACCCCCTCTCATAGTCTCCACTCCCTGTGGCCACCCTCTAAAACTTCCCTCTTGGACCATGAAGCTCATTTCTATTTCCTATTTAATTCTCTAAGGAGCAGTAAGACTCTGGCTGCCGAATGGATAGGCTGTTTTTTAAGGCTCAACTTTGAAACGATGACCATTTGGTGGATGAGAAGAACTAAATTACCGAATTCTGAAAGAGAATTCATTAACATGTGTTTGGGATGCTTGGGGGACATCACCACCTACACAAGCGACAGTGGTAGTGTCTGGAAGGCAAAGTAGTGTTTTAATAAATATAAAAAAGATTACCACTGATAGTCAAGAAATTGTTCCCACTGGGAGAAAAGATGGGTTACTCAAAGAGCAATAGAGGGACAGACAAGGTTAAATGGAATTGAGAAATCTACAAACAGGATGGCAAAAGAAGGAGAACGTGGGAGTCAATTCAACAAATAGAGAACATTTACCTTACACTAGGCCCTAAGCTATTTCTTGGAGCTACAGGATGGGTAGCCAAGGAACCTCAATACTTGACCTTAAAGCTAAAATTCTAAGTCAACACAAAGACATTTGGAAAGCAACAGAGGCAAAAATAAACAGGTGGGACTACCCTGAACATAGAAGCTGTGGCTCAGCAAAGAAGTCATCAGCAAAATGAAAAGGCAACCTATGGAATGGGAGAAAATATTTGCAAATCACATAGCTGATAAAAAGGCACATATCCCAAATATACAAGCAAGTCCTATAACCCAATAGAGTATAAAAACAACCCAATTAAAAAATAGGAAAAGGACCTGAATAGAGTTCGTTCCAAAGATGTACAGTTGGCTAACAGGTACATGTAAAGGTGTTCAGCACCATTAATCATCAGAGAAATGCAAATCAAAACCACAATGAAATACTACTTCACACCTGTTAGAAAGGTCACTATTAAAAACAACAACAACAACAAACAAAAAAAACTATCAAATTACGATAAGGGTGTGGAGGAAAGGGAACCCGTAGGCACTTCTGGTAGGAATGTAAATTGGTTCGGTCACTATGGAAAACACTATGAAGTTTCCTCAAGAAATTAAAAATAGGGTTATCTTATGGTGCAGCAGTCCCACTTCTGGATCTATCCCTGAAGGAAATGGAACCATTATCTCCGAGAGGTATCTGTACTTCCCTGTTCATCACAGCATCGTTCACAATAGCCAAGATATAGAAACAATGTAAGGGAGAAGATTTTTTCATTTTTATTAAATCTGCATTTTAACTTATCCTTTCAGTTACTAATTACTATAAAAATTATATTTTCTTTCTGAAAGTTTGAATTCATCTACAAGTCTACCTGGTCAACTTACATGGTGCCATTTTGCTGATTCATTTTTGTGACTCCATCTTCTATATCTTTAGTCATATTCACTAGATACTATTTTATTTTCTGTATTTACTAATTTAAACCCATGAAATCTTTGGGACTGTCACTATTACTTCATGGTGTTTGGTGATTTATTAAAAAATACACTATTTTTAGAGCAGTTTTACACTCACAGCAAAATGGAGAGGAGGGTGCTGAGATTTTCCACACACCTCTTGGCCCCAATGTGCACATCTTCCCCATTATAAATCCCCGACCAGAATGGTCGGTTTGTTACAATTGATAAACCTATTATTCGAAGTCCGTAGTTACCATCAGGGTTCACTCTTTGTTGTTCTATGGGTTTGGACGCATGTATAATGACATATATCCAACACTATAGTATCCTACAGAGTAGTTTCACAGCTCTAAGAATCCTGTGTTCCTCCTATTCATACCTCCCTACCTTGAACTTCTGAAACCACTGGTCTCCTTGTATGCTTGCTGATGTTTCAAGGTGAGATCTTACTTACTTCAATTATTGTGAATTCTCAAGACCTGAATTGGTGGTTCTTCCCTGCTGAGAGGATTTGTATTTACTTCTGCCACAAACCCAAAGGATACTGCCAACATGGGAACACTCTGGCTCTCTTTAAGGACACTCATTTCACATTCAATAAACATAAAGTATTTTGTTGTTATTCTACATTTCAAATGTTCAGAAAATATGGCTCATAGTTGATGGTTCATAAATGTAAATTAATTTATTCTCTCTGAGCTAAACATTTTTGATGAATATATATGAATCTATACCTCTATGGTTTCTTAAAGTAACAATCTTTGATTTCTTATACCTACTGTTCTCTTTTTTATTTGAAACTTCCCCCATCAAAAGCAAGATGTAGTGGGAAACTTAACCAATGATCTGAACATACTGGTTTCACATGAGTTCTGCATATCAACATTCTGTTCATGTAATTTCTAACATTTGCTATAATATGTTGAAGATAGGACTCTGTGTGACATGTTTATATAGGAAAAATGAGTATTTCATATTATAAACTTAAATATTTCTCTGAGAATTACATGTGACTTTGTCCACATAGGCGAAGTGATTGGAACTTCTCTGATACAGAGAACCATGGGACAGAAATGGACAGAGTAGAACGAATGCATTTGGTACTTAAGCTAATCAAGCATAGAGTTTTCTAACTGGAGTAGTGTTTCCTACAGTGAGCTTATGCTATGGTTTATGTAAACACTTTTGTAGTTCTACACATTTAGGACTCAAAATTTTATAGGTCAATGAAAATATACCATATGATGGAAATAGAATGATTCTACAGAGGTTTCCAGTTGATCTTTTTTGCTATACCTCCCAGTGGTAATTTGAAATTTTATTTTACTGCTTTTGTTTTTCAATGCATATGTATTTTTCAGCACTTCTGAATTAGCATCCTTTTCTGCCAAGTTGTAACTGAATTTCAGTAAGGCTGAGAAATAGAAATATTGGGTATTGTACCTTCCATTAAAAAGGGTTCAAGAGTACAGCAAACTAAAAATACACACATCTCAGGCACATTCTGTCATCTTTAGTCTCTCCCAATCTCCTCTGAGGCATGGCCATTCACTCCATTCATAATGCCAAATTTGGGTTCATAGGAATTCATAAAATTTCACAGTGATGGCTGTTAAAAAAAATCACCATAGAAATAATGTCACAAACCGTCTAACCTTCTAGCATGTTTTAATTTTTTAATAGGCACTAAACAAAAACAAGGAACATTCTTTTTTGAGAAATTGAAAGTAAGAGTATCTAGCCTATGTTAGTTTTCTACTGTAAATCTTGGCAGATCTTTATTTACTTTCAAAAAAAATATGCCACCAGGTCCTTTGAATCTATCTGTTGACTTGTCAGTTAATATAAGAAAATAGAAAATAGAATCTGAAACCCACATTTATATGGCTTAGATAATTTGAGTAAGATTTTTTTTTCTCAAAGTCAGGATTTCTACTAAGCAAAAACGTTTTTCTCTATTCTGATTTGAAAGGTACTATTTTAGAATATGAATTGAAAAGCACACTTTGGAGAATCGTGTGACTCAGCTCTAAGACACTTGGTTGCACAGGAGCCATGGAGTGTCATTTTAAATGTGTAAGTGGCATGATAAACCTCCCACTTTTCTAAGAATAGAGCTCTCACTGGACCCGGTTATCTCAGAACCCCAAGGTACAATATGATAATGATACCACTTAACATCAGTGCCTAAGTAGGGAGGGAAAAGGAGAGGTGGGGGGAACTACAAGCATTTTCACTAGAAAGAAAATCAAATTAAAATATTAATTTGCTGATTAATATAACATTAGCTGACCTATTTTCTCCAGCTTGTGAAACAACAAAGACTTATGAAGCTAAATAACTGCCTAAAAGATAAATGTTTTACGAATTCCCAGGGAGATGTTTAGCTCCTTTTTAAACATCATTAAAGAGAGGCCATGCATATATCAGGCAGTTTTGTGCTTTCTGTGCTGAAACATCCTGTTTACATTTATTAATGCAATGTCAAGAATAGAGATTTGCTTAGGAGCCCTCCCTTGTTTCAAACTTAAGACCAGTAGGTGTCAGTTTTCTTACCTTGGTCATTCACTGTAGGATTTTACAAGAATGAAGATTCTTCCAAGGAAGTGATTCAGGTCACACTCAGAAATTTATTTTTTTTAACTATTCATAAACTGGGATAATATTGATTTTAAAAATAGAAACCAGCAAGCTGCTGTCCACATGCTCACAGCCCCAGGACCTCAGAAATCCAAGCTGGTCTTCAAAGAAGCATAGTGTAAAGAAACAGGATGGGCTTTTGTGTTGAGAGCGAAGTTCCTAGTACAACTCTGTTTCTAATACCACACGCTGATAAACCACATTTTTCTTTGTAAAGTTAGAGATTGTGGAACAAAATTTTTAAGTCTTTCTTGAATTCCAAAACTTCTAGGAATGTGATAAACTGAGAAATAAAATAAAATTCATTTCAATTCTGATGCATGGTCTGAAGAAAGTAGAATGGCTTTGTTAGGATGATACAGTGGGGATCCATGGGAGAAATAGAAATGATACAGTCAATAAAGTGTAAATGCTCAAGTTTTGGTAGGGAGATGAAGTAGGGTTACCCAAGTGATGGTTGAGGCTGATGGAAAGAAAAAGTTTAAATTATCTTCTTAGCTCTTTGGAGTATTTTGTTGATTAATTACTCATTAACATAATTTGGGAGATAATGCTGACTTTTTGCTTAACATTTATAATGAAACTATAACCTTTAACATAAAGAATAATATGATTTTTTAAAGCCACTTTCCATGGCTAGGAACTCTTTGAAATGCGTCCTGAAGAGTTCATTCTGAATCTATGCCTTAATTTTAGTGACTTCATGAAACCATGAAACTTGTAGCGTTAGAAGTTTCCTCCCCTCTTTTCATTCAGTCTAAGTTTCACGTCTATAATACATATTTCAAAGCATTTTTTTTCTTTTTGTCAACTTCCTTAACAGTTTGTTGCTTCTTAAATGATCCATCCAATTTCAGAGCCCTTGTTCTTCTGGTGAAGTGTATAGAATATCCCTAGAGTCTCTCTGAGATTCAAGTTTCTGTGTTCGCTCTTAAGCTCTTCTCCAGTTGCATCTTCTCTTTTTTGTTCGTGTTACGCTTTTCCCTCTCTGGGTCTAACACATGCATGCACACACATACACACCTTGTGAAAATTGGTTAGAATAGGTACTTGTGATGAGCAGTATAAGTTACTTTAAACTATTGTCCATAAAAATCAACAACAGAGACCGGGTACAGTGGTATACTAGTGAATGTTTAACAACTCTCTCTGGAAAGAAAAAAAATAAAAGCCCTGCTATTTAGTGTTGGCTTATTTCCCTGGTGTAAATATTCTCACCATGTCTGATTTCCAGCTCCTGAGGTGACCTCACTGAAAGTGGCCTTGGGACAAGATTATATATATAAAATTGGTGCGCCCTCTCTCTCTCCACACACACACACACACACAAAATTTATTTATATATATATAATTGGCTCTTACAAACTGGTTGAAGTTGCATGACTCTTCTTTTAGCTGGGCATCTTGCAAAGGTTGTTCATGCAGCCGGTAACCTTAAAGAATATATTAACCTTTCCCTTCACCCCTGTCCCTCAACCAGAAGCAGGCTTACTTACTGTGTAATTAAAAAAGGGATATATCCCCAAGCTCTTTGTCCCTGAGCTGTGACACATCTTCTGTGCATGCAGCATTCATGTGGGGCGTATTATGTCATACATGGGGGACTGGAGAAAAAAGAAATAAATGCAAATATCCTGATATTCAGGCTGACTTATGTTCCATGAGTATAAAATATTTCATTTCTTTGATGTCTCCTGTCTTCTGCCACCATACCTGAAACTGCCAAAAGCCAACTTACTGTTTCGTAAGTTAGGGTTAAAATAAAACTTGATAGATATCCTGTATGCTGAAACTGATGGAAACACACATATGTGAAAGTCTTCTTTATACTTTGGGAATAAACAGGAATTTATTTTCATTGATCAAAACTCTAGGAATAGTGTAGAATAATTTTATTAGTACAAAATAGTGTTGCTGTGGAACCTTCAAATTCTAATACTATACCAGTAATTTTTTCACTTTGAAGCATTCACTGACCATTTATGTACTGAATTCCAGGGGATTTTCCTCTTACCTGCCTTGCATCGCCACGTTGTGTTTCACACAATTTTTTTTTTTTAAAGATTGTATTTATTTATTCGACAGAGAGACAGAGACAGCCAGCGAGAGAAGGAACACAAGCAGGGGGAGTGGGAGAGGAAGAAGCAGGCTCATAGCAGAAGAGCCTGATGTGGGGCTCGATCCCACAATGCCGGGATCACGCCCTGAGCCGAAGGCAGACGCTTAACCGCTGTGCCACCCAGGCGCCCCTCACACAATTTAAAATCTAAAATCTTCCAACACCAATGCTGAGAATATTTAACTATATGTCAGGGTTTTAAGTCAAATTGGAATTCTTTGAAAGTCAAAATTGTAAGCACTTACTCTCAATATATGTGGAGATTACATATATATACATGCATATGTATATATTCGTTTGATCTAGAATCTCCAGAGACCTATTTGCGATACTAATTATTTGCTGGAAACATTCAGTTATTATAGATATTTTCCAGTCATAATAAAGTCTGGGTCAAACTTCCTTGACTAAAATATATATACTCAACTGCAAGAGAAAGATGAGATTAAATCAGTGCCAGAAAAGTGACCTTGCTTCCATGACCGGACCAGGCTTCCTCTGACTGCAGACTGATGTGGCTTAACAAAGCACACCATTTCCTTCTCTTCTTTCTTTCCTTCCGGTTCTCAGTCTCAACAAATTATTATGTAATAGATTTAAGGTTTGAGGTTTATTATTCTTAATCCCTACATACCCTAGAGTAAATAAATAATTTTTTGTGAAATTTTCATTTGGTATTACAATCCTAAGAATGTCACTAAAAACATTAAAATAACCTAGTGTTTCTTTAATAGAGTATTAAATGTCAAGATCTTGATAAAATAGTACAAAATAGATACTTAATAAGTGATAAAAAATTGTGCACATATTAAGTCCTAAATGCTGCTCAAAATAGACTAACAAAAATTGTTGTTAATCAAGTAATGTTAGTTAATGATACTGTGAAAAACCTTCATTTATCTCATATTACCAGATGTAAATATAACTAATTATATTACAATAATACAATTTAAAACATATTAGGTAAGGAATATTAGAATTTTATCTAGTTTGCTTAGTATCCTTTATTATGATAAAAAGTAATAATGTCAGTTTAAGTGACATTATACCAAATAAGAAACATGAAATGAACAGAAATAATCAAGTGTGAATTACAGATAAATGTCCATCTATTTTTAACTCCTTGATGAGTTCACAGAAAGTAAATTGTTCCTTTTGTTTCTTGGCTGACAGTATCCTTCTCACCCACACTCAAAACCTACTTGAGTTTCATCCCAGTGCTATGAAAACATCTTGTGGTATTCTAATAGGGCCGTGCCCTGTACCCATTAGAGATAGCGTATAGAGAAATGATGCCAAAAATGTGCCAAATGAAACTGCAGTATTTATTTCTGTTCAGCTCATAATGCATATGAAAAATGTTAGCTCTTAGTGTCCTTTTTATCAAGGTCTTTGTCCTAATATTCACTCAAAGGCTAATTCACTCTGTTTTTTAACTCTGTCCAGTTCTATTTGAATCACATTCCCATGGGTCTTAATGGCAGATAGCCTGATGATATCAAGGGCCACCACAATCCATACACAAACTGGGATCTACCATGGTAGAAATTGTTGTAGCAGGATTTTAGAAATAAACTACAACATATGCCCTGAACTAATTTTGAGGAAATTATGCATAAAGGGAAATAATTCAGAGATCTGTCCTTCCATCATTTGACAATCTACTTAGGCATTTTCATGCTGTCTCATTTATTCTGTGTCCTGCAAATGTGATACTATGAATCCTATTTTAGACTTTAGACTCAACTTCACACAATTGAAAAGTGGTAGTGGGACTTGATCAATGCCCTATGCTTTCTCGAGACCTTTCTTTTTTTTCTTATTATTTAATAGGATTTTAAAAAGGGTTATTAAATTCCTGATCCTGATTTTGAGTGTTTCTTCTTATAAACAGATAAACTCTAAGAATCATAATTAATTTTTGCAAAACCCTATGATGGGTAGTGGTCCTATTCGGTGAAAGAGTAGTGTTGAAGGAACTCACAGCCTTACTTTCTAAAAGTTCATTGTAATGTAATAAGAGACCTAGGATAAATATGTTATGTATAAAACAGGTTTTAGTAGACCAGTAATTTATTTTAAACATGTCAATGTTAAGATATTTCTTAAGCATAGTGAATCATTCTACATTAGAGGACAACATTTAAGGCAAGGTGCAACCTAGGAGAAATTCATCAGCAAGTTAAAGTATCTACATTATATTTTGTACTTGCCTTTTTATATTATGGATAGTAACTCAAACATTTTTGCTTCAACTTACAATTATTATTTGTACCTTCACTAAAATTCTAGATGAGGTTTTAAATTTATTGTATATTATAGTAAGGAAAAATCCTGTATTTTCATTATCATCTTGCTATTTAAGGATATAATCTGTGTATGTAGCTTTATGTTGCCTTTCTGGAAGAATATATGGAAGATATGAATCCAAGCTCATTTTAGTAGCTAAAGAACTCTGTTCTCCTTTTGCTCTTTATTTTTAAGAGTCTTTCTGTTTCAAAAATGGAAAGACATAAGATTTAGTTTTATCAAACAGAATGAACCCGTCTTAGGATTACTCTATTTGAGACTGTATGCTTCAAAAGCAACTATATTTTACCTTTTCTAAACCAATACAGCAAAATTAAGTAAAAAGAAACTGGAGATTCAAGTCTATTTACTGCATAGGGGTTGTGAAGTTCATGGGTCTCACCAAACTTGAGATCTAAAAATAAAATAGAATCCATAAAATTCAGCGAATTTTTCTTTCTGGTAATAATGACTGAAACTGGAGGGAAGGACAAAAGATGTGACGTATTGTCATGGTAACTTCATTATAAAACCAAAACAGAAGGACAATTTCACAGACATTCAGACATAACAAGTAATAATACAAGGGAAATGTCTTACGAGAACCAGGAAATAGTCTGACAAATCTTCCCAGCTATCAATAAAGAGTTTTTTCATAGATTTTTTTAATGGAAATCAAATAGAATTAATGCACCTGCTTATCAACAGAAGAGACAGTTTGAAAGAAAAAATAAGCAAAAAAATCAAGATTTTCAGAACTCCCCTGTTACACTCCCTGGAATGCCACTGTCCCCCTGCTGTATTATGTTAGTTCTCCTTCCCACTACCTCCTCCTCAACATCCCTCTCCTTTTCTAAGACCTGTAGCTTTCTGCAAAAATAATTGTTTTACAATAATACACAGAATAAATAAGCTTTAAGTTTTACTTACCACTTACCTATTTTGCTTCTACCAACATAGCAACTTGATGATATCCTTTTCCTATTAGACATTTTAAAAGATAGCCAAAGATCCTAAAAATATTTGAGAAACATTTTTAAACCATCTTAGGAACTAATTTTATGACATGTGACAAGAAGCAGTCTGTATCTATTTTAAATATTATGTTCTGGATATTGTAACATGGTAAGCACAAAAAATCCCCCTTCATAATCAACCTGGTTAAAAAGACAAACTATTGAACTCTTGTACTTTATATTTTTAACTTTTATATTTTTCTATTAATCATTGTTTTATATTAATTTATAATATAAATTTTATAACCTTTTTGTTAGTATTCCCACATTTCCTCCTCCTCCTTTCTCTTTTCTCCTATGTCTTTCCCCACCTTCAAAAGTTCTAAATATTATATACCTATTACTTGGAAATTACTCAATTAGGTAGTTTATATATGTTACTACATACAATCTTTAAAATCATCTTAGGAAATTGACGTTACAAACTTCATTTCAAAATTGAGAAATTTTAAGCTCTACAAGGATGAATTACTAAAAATGAAATGTCTCTTCACTCTACCACATGGAAGAATCAATAAAATGGAGGCATGCAAAACAAATTAAAACCTTCAAAAATGATACCATCACTATCCCAGGGTATCTTAGACTTAAAGTCAAGGAACACATTTCTTTTACATACAACCCCAATATAGTGTGTACCGGTGTTAACTGTACCCATGGGTGAGATGACAGCATCATGTCCCAACATTTCAGAGAGGTACCTGAAACATGATGAAAAAGCAAAGAAAAGAACAGGGATAGAGGTTGAGAAGCATTTCCTGCCCAGCCTTGGAATGAACATTCATTGCTTAGTTAGTAGAACTGAAACTAAAATGTCAAGGCAGGGAGAGGTGGACATAGTTGTTTAGATAAAAATAATACATGTCAGTGATAAAACTATTGTTCAGATATTTTAGTAATCATGAGAGAAGCAAGGCCCATGATTCGTACTTTATGATAGATTTGCATTTCACAACTTTGTTGTCCTATAAGTCAAACAAGTCATTCCCAGGTAGAGAGCAATCAGCTCATAGGCATGACTAACTGGCTCATAGCAATTGATATTTTTCTGTCAAACTATAATTTCTACCAGAAATAGAACTCTAACTCTGGGTGACATCTAGAAATGATATGAATTATAACAAAACAGCTGAACTCATTTTTAATTGCCATATTTTGACCTGAATTAAAATTTGGTCTTAAAAATATGAAGAACCTGACACAAGCAGATAGATCCCTTGCTAAGTAACTCTTAATTACTGGACTACTTTTATGCGAATTTTCAAAATTTTTTGTTTATACTTAGTGAACTACTGTTGTTAATTATAGGGTTAGATGAATTTTAAAGTGGGCACATCCATGCAACCACCAACCAATAAAACTACAGCACATTAACGAACACACCACAAGGCTACTTTAAGGCCCATCCCAATCACCCTCACACTTCCCTACCCAAGATAAACACTATCAATTTTTAACATTATTGCTTAACTTACTAGTTTTTGGATTTTATATAAGATGGAATCATGTATCATTTGTGTATAGCTCATTTCCCTCAACACTGTTATTTGTATAATTCATCCATTTTGTTGTGTATAGTTTTATGGTATTTCATTACCCTATAGCATTCCCTCCGACAAATACATCACGGTTTGTTTACCTACTCTATCAATTGGACACGTGTTATTTATAGTTTGGGGCTACTGTAAAATTGTCCCTATGAATATTCTCATACTTTGCTTTTGGAGCCAAGCCCAAAAATTTATGTTGAGTGAAATTGCTTTGGCACTGAATCAATCTTGTGAACAAAACAGAAGCTCCTATAAAGTGTTTAAGTACATATTTGCTGGTCAGTTGGTGATTCCTCAATTTTTCTAACATGTGATTCTTAGACATGACAAGTTACAGGTGGCATAAAAAAGAAAAAATTGTCCCTCTACCAGAATCAAGTAAAACTATTGGAAATTTGGGGTGAAAGCGGTGGCAGGGGCAACTGTGAAAGCCTATGCCTCCCATCAGCCAAGTGGGACCAACTCTGAGGCACAGACTGTGATTCTGGAGACTCTGACAATCTATATCAGAAGGACCCTGAAATTGTACTTTGTTTTCAACAGCACTTTATTGAGATGTGACCAACATAAAATAAACTGCACATATTTAAAGTGTACAATTTGATAAGATTTGACATGTGTAAACACCGGTGAAACTATCTCCACAATCAAGATAATAGATCTGTCACTCCTCAAAGTGTCCTTGTGCCTATTTGTAACCATTTCATTGAGCTCTTCCCAGATCTCCCTACTTTATCCCTCCCCTAACCTTTCCCCAGAGATTCACTAATGTACATTCTATTACTACAGAAGTTTACACTTTCCATAAATTTGTATAAGCCACACAGTACATATTCTTTTTTCTTTAACTTTTAATTGAAGTATAGTTGACATTAATTACAGGTATACAAAGGTAATTCAACAATCATATACTCTTTTGACAGGCTTTTATTTTTTTACTCTCCATTTTTATTTTAATATTTTTAAATAATTCATGAGTTCATTTCTTTTTATATCTGAATGATATTCCACCATATGGTTATAAAGAAATGTGTTTATCCATTCATCTATTGATGGACATTGACATTTGTTGAGATGATTTTTTGTCATTTATTGATTTTGGGAATACTGATGGCTTCTGAATGTTAAGCCAAATTTGTATTCCTGGTATATTACTCACTTGGTCATGAAGTATTATCCATTTTATGTAATGTTGGATATAATTTGTTAAAAATGTTGTATAGAAATACTGTATCTATGCTCAGAGGGTTTTTGGTCTATGGTTTTCTTGTAGAGTCTCTTGCCTAGTTTTGATATCAGGACAGTGCTTCTCTCTAGTTTTCTGGAAGATTTTGCACAGATTTAGCATTATTTTTTTTTATGTTAGGTAGAATTTGTCACTTAAGCCTTTTGGGCCTCAAATTGCTTTTGTGGGAAGTTTTTTAACCATAACTTTAATTTCAGTAATAGTTTTCAGGCTACTCAGGTTATCTATTTTATCTTGAATAAGGTAAAGGTATTTGTGTCTTTTGGGGAATTTGTCCATTTCATCTAAGTTCTAGAATTTATTGGCATAAATTTGTTGAAAATATTTCCCTATCCTTTGAATATTTGTGGATTCTATAGTGCTATTATAACCCATCTCAAGTCTGATATTGGTTAGGTTACATCCTCTTTCCATTTTTTTTTTTTACAGTTTAGCTAGATGTGTATGAATTTTATTGATCACTTCAAGTGACCCATATTGGGTTTCATTGGGTTTTTTTCTATTGCTTTTCTGCTTTCTATTTTATTAATGTTTGCTCTTATATTTATTTCCTTTGCTTGTTATATTTTGGGTTTGATTTGTTTTTTACCTAGTTATTCAAGGTGAAAGCTGGGGGTTACTGATTTATGAATTTTCTTCTTTTCTAATATTGGCATTAAGTGCTTTCCATTCTCCTGCAATTACTGCTTTAGCTACATTTAGCTACAAATTTTGATGTGTTGTGATTTTATGTTCATTTGTTCCCAAGTGTTATCTAATACTACGTTATATTTTCCTCTTTAACTTAAAGGTTAAGTGTATTTAGTTTTCAATATTTGGGACTTTCCAGAAAACGTTTTGGTTTTGATTTCTAATGTAATTCCATTGTGACTAGAGAACATGATTGGCATGGCTTGATGTTTTGAAATACGAGACTTCTTTCATTGCTCAGAATACCATTTATCTTGGCAAATGGTCCATGTGCTCTTGACAGAAATAGGTGTTCTGCTGTTGGATAGACTGTTATATAAATATTAGGTCAAATTTGTTGATAGTGCTGTTCAAGTCTTTTATATCCCCATGGATTATTGGGGGGGTCTACTGCTTCTCTAAAATGAAAAGGTGATATTGATTCTCCAATTAGAACTGTGAATTTGTCTATTCTTCTTGCACTTCTGTCAGTTTTTGTTCAATGTATTTTGGAGCACTTTTGGTAGATGTATGTATGTTTTGGATTTTGTTTGCTTCTTTGGTTAAGTGACCCCTTTATCATTATGAAATTACCCTTTGTTCCTGGTAATAATCTTTGCTCTGAAGTAGACTTCTGATATTCTTATAGTTATTCTAGCTTTCTTTATGTTAGTGTTAGCTGTAGTTAGTATTTTTCTGGTTTGAGATTTATTGTATTGTATGATTCCTTTCTCCTACATCTGCTATGCCTCTTATTTTTAGTGGTTATTTTAGGGTTTATAGTACATATCTTGAACTTACCAGTCTGCTTTCAGGTGAGGTTATACCATCTCATGTGTGCTATAATGCCTTAGAATTACATCCTTTCTTTCTTCCCCTCCTAGTTTTTGTACTATTTTTTCATACTCCTACATAATTTACAAACTATTTCATGTTGCCATTATTTTTGTTTAAGTAGTTATCTAATATGTAGTTTACATACATGAAGTTATAAATATTATGTGTTTGCCAGTGTAATTACTATTTTTATGATCTTCATTCCTTTTATTAATCAACACGTCCATTTTCTTGAATGACTCTTTTAACATTTCTCCTAATACGTTTCTGCTGATTATGAGTTCTTTCAGCCTCTATATGTCTGAAAAAAATTTTTACCTTTGTTTTTAAAGATAATATTGCTGAAAATAATTTGTAGGTTCACAGGTTTGTACATTTGTTTCTTTTTAGTTTTTGTGCTTTAAAAATATTATTCCATTGTCTTCTTACTTGCATTGTTTTAATGAGAATTTTTTGTTTAGTTCTGTCTATTCTGTAACATTTCTTGTTTCCTTGGATGCTTTTATGATTTTTCTCTTTAGTGCTTGCTTTTATAAAACTCGATTATGATTTGTTTTTGTTTACTTCTCTATGTTTCTTATGGTTGGGATTTATTAAGATTTTTGGAATCTGCATATTAACAGATTTTATCCAAATTGGAAAAATTTTGGCCATTATCACTTCAAATATTTCTGTCAGCTCTTTTTTTCTGTCTTTCGGGGTGTCAAATTTACATGTATATTAAGCTACTCAGCACTTGTCCACAGCTCCCTGATGAGCTTAATGTGTTTCTTCTGTTTCATTTCAGATAATTTCTACTATAATTTCTTCTCATTAGGGATCATATTTTTCTTCTTTACAAAATTCTTGATTTTTTTTTATTGGATAATAGCCATGTGAATTTTACCTTGGTTATTCCCAAATAGTTTTAAATTTCTGTAAATAGTCTTGTGCCAGTTTCTTGGACATGGTTAAGTTCCTGGAAGTAGTTTGATCTCTTAATTCCTCATTTTTAAGATATTTTTTTGAGGGGGTGGGGAAGAGAGGGGGAGAGAGGGGAAGAGAATTAGAAAAGATACTGTGAGTGAGGGAGAGGAGAGAGAGAGACTCTTAAGCAGTCTGCACACTCAGCAGCACTGAGCCTGATGCAGAGCTCAGTCTCATAACCCTGAGATCATGACCTGAGCCAAAATCAAGAGTTGGACACTTAACTGACTGAGCCACCCAGGCACCCCAAGAGTTTTTAAGTAGGACCAGAGCATTAACCTATGACTACCTATTCCCCAATACTGAGGGTAACTTTTGGTAACCTATCTCATGCTCTATGAATTATGATGCCTTTTGGTTGGGCTGGTGGGAACAGACACTATCCTCAGCTCTATGTAAATTCCTACTATTGTTCCCTCCAATCCTTTGGGTAATTCTTTCCCCAGCCTTGGCTAATTTTCTTACATCAATAATTTGCCGAATAATCAAGGAGACCTCTGGGATTCTCTCCTTGTATACCTCTGTCCTCTCTGGCACTCTGTTCTATGAACTTTAACTGCCTTCGCTGGACTCCTAGCATCACCACCTCCAGGAGTCCATCAGACTCTGCCTAGATTCCCTCCCTTGCCAGTAAACTCTCTCCAAACATTAAATTGAAATTATTGTAGGGCTCAACTCATTTGCTTCCTTTCTTTCAGGGATCACTTTCCCTCATTGCCTGATGTCCAATGTCTTGAATATATTTTGTCTGTATCATAGTTGTATCAGATAGGAGGCTGAATCTAGTTCCTGTTGCTCTGTCTTGAGCAGAAGTATATCTCCACATCTTTACAGTTTAAAGATTCCATGGGCAGCTGATTGTGTAGTTATGGTCGAGAGCTACTATTTTAGATGGCTATTATTGGATTTGCATTAGGGTGGGATAATTCATATAGTTAATGAAATTAACCTGGGTTTTTATCAGATGAAATAAAAGAGGAAATATAGTTATTCCTGACATACCCTTGACACTTAATAGCTACTGGGTACCTTTGAATAAAAAGAGACAGTGTACTGTAATAGAAAAAGCCATAAACAGGACTTGAATAACGTGGATTTTGGTTATTGGTTTCCCACCTATTAATATTGGCAAACCATTTAAACTCCTGAAGTCTTTTTCTTACAAATTCTCTGAAGGTAGAAACCTTTTCCTTGATGCCTTTGAGGATACTTGGCAAGATTAAGATACTAAAGATGACTACCCTTTGATAAAATGAAAAATGTCTGACTTATATATGACAGCATATGCAATTTTCTGCTTAGTACATATTTTATTAAGTTCTACTTTACTATGTGTTCCGCTTTTCCCAAATGAACCGTTTTTGCATACCAAGTCCTTAAAGCATGGCCCTTAAAAATAAATATTTGGATGGATTTTTACAACTTTACATAGTTTAGGGCACCTGGGTGACTCAGTCTGTTAAGTGCTGGCTCTTGATTTTGGCTCAGGTCATGATCTCAAGATCCTGGGATCCGGCCCAGCCTCTGGCTCTGCTCTCAGTGGTGGGGTCTACCAGAGATTCTCTCTCTTTTTTTCTCTCTCTCTCCCTCTATCCCTTCCCCAGTGCACATGAGTGTTCTCTCTCTCTTTGTCTCTCAAAAAACACTTAATCTTTAAAACAAACTATATGTAGTTCAGAAAATTTTTCAAACCTATTTTTTTAAAAGTTAATAGAGAAACTGATTTTTTAAAAAAAGAATAAAGTGTGGGGAAGAAACATGAAAGAAAAGTTTGTCTTTTGATAATGTCCTTATGGTAATGTATATAGATATCTATATCTCTATATCTATCTAACTATATATATATATATACCCATCCCATATATTGGGGTTTTGAAGTTCATTGTGCTGATGATCCCCAATAATGTTTATATATATCAGAAGTCATCTGATCGAGACAGTTATGTTCCAAGAGACTTAATTCTGGTTCTGTTAGTATAATCGCACAACCACAAAAGCACATGCTTATTTGAGGAATAGTCCCACTTGTATGAGGAATACTTCACGGTGAACTACAGCTGGAGCAAATTGCTATGTAAATAGCAGAAGCAAAGCTGCAGGTACAGCACTCCTTTAGACCGTTGATCAGAAATGTTAAATATCATAGTGCATAATTTATCAATGCTAATAGCCCTCGGTGCAGATCTGAGGGAATTAACCTATACAGCCCAACTATTTATCACATCACAATATATAAAATGTACTTTTAATTAATAAATGGACAATCTATTGCCTTCATGGATGCAGCTGATCAATCCTTTTTTATTTTCTGTCTACAGTTTGGGTCCTTTTAATGGGTTTTAATGGGTTTTTCTGTACACTTGCACAGCTGAGTTTATGCACTTACTTCCTGGAACAGTTTCTATACTTTGTGGCATAATCTCACAGCCTCTTTGGTATTTTTCCACAGCAATATCAGTATGAAAATAATCATGCTTCTTGGTATTTTAAAATGACATTCATTACTCTTGAGCTGACCTCCCTGGCATTAACCTATCTGAAAGTCATAAAATTAGTATAATGCAGTTCCCATCAATATACTAAGTCTATAAAGGCCTGAGTTGATAGTTTACATGTGCAAAGATTTTTAAAAGTACAGTGGCTCACTATACTCATTAGAAGTGAAGCAAGCAAATAGAACAGGAAAAACAGTTTTAGATAAATGTTACCAAAGCATCTGAGATATTACTTAACATATTAAGGCAACTACTGAATTCAATTGTCTATTTACATTTGGCATCAAATCAAATTTAGTAAATTTGATGATACTGCCCTATTGCCTTTTCCATATTTACAATTAGGATATGTGTTTTCTAGGAGTTGGATTTAGAAACAGGAAAAATTACTTCATAAAATAATTTTGAAGTCATCAGTGGGTTCAGTGCGTTACACTTAGAAACAATCGCAAGTATTTGTTTCTGCAAATACAATGTGTTATAATTAATAAGAGAACACCTATTATGAGGTTTTTTTATATCACAAATAGTCTCTGAAACATGTATTGAATCAGGGTTTGTACACTTTTGGAAAAATTATTTTAAACATTTCCTCTTAGGTATACCGTAAGTTTTAGTAAAAGACTGAAAACTGAAATAGCAAGATTCATTCACTCATAATTAACCACATTATTACAATCCCTTGGTTTTATAAGGATGTTATTCCTTCTCATGGTGCCCTATCATGTCCTTATGCCTTAATACTTCAATTTTCAAATCCAAATACCAAGGAAGACAGAACAGCTTACAATGAGCTCCATTTTCCAGATTAATGCACCTGAGCAACATTTTTCCTTATTTAATATCCCTTACTCATTTCCTCTCCTGTTGTAGGGATAGCACAGCTGTTTATCTGGCAATTATCTTTGAATCTATTAGTGAAAATGTCTAAATTAATCATAAAAAGACAAGTGCATCCCAGAGTGCCTGCGCTATGAATACAGGACCATGTTGTATTCTTTCTGTCATTTTCACTGGTTCCATATGGCAGCATTGGTTTCTTGATACTGCAAATGGTAAATGTATTTCCTATAGAGAAGACCTATATAGATTTATTAGGGTGCACTATTTACTTCTAGAAATCCTATCATTTACCCCAACAACTCAAGTACTCTTATTTTCATCCATGTGGATGCTTTTAAACAGTCTACAAGAGGGGCACCTTGGTGGCACAGTGGTTAGGCGCCTGCCTTCGGCTCAGGGCGTGATCCCGGCATTATGGGATCGAGCCCCATATCAGGCTCCTCTGCTATGAGACTGCTTCTTCCTCTCCCACTCCCCCTGCTTGTGTTCCCTCTCTCACTGGCTGTCTCTATCTCTGTCGAATAAATAAATAAAATCTTTAAAATAAAAATAAAGGCAATGTTTTAAAAAAAATAAAAAATAAACTGTCTACAAGAATTTGCATATCTGGGACTGTGGGCAATGGGCATAATCGACTTTGGTAGCATATCCAAAAGATTAACAGATTCAGTATTTGAATAATACAATAATATTTGAATATATTAAAATTTGAATATATATAATAATTGAATTTCATAAGAAAATAGGTTTCATTAAATGTAATAAACATTTTCTGTTGCCTCTTTAATCTCTGCCATGGGCAATCTAAAGATGAGGAAGGAAGATCAAGCATATAAACTGACAATTAGAAAATAAAATAAAAAGTGGTATATGAATACTGGGCATATGCCATGTTGTGTCATTAATATAGTCATTCAATTAAGGAACATTAGAATTTACAAGATGAAACCTACACAGCATAACTTGTAAAATATGGGCAAAATACAGCCTTGAAGAGTTTACCCTCAGAGAGTTCAGGGTCTGTAGTGGTGACAGAAACACAAAGGTGTAAATTGTAATACAAGTGTAAGTGACAGGGCTCTGATGAGAGGAAAATGCTATAGGGGCACAAAGTGAGGAACCCTTATCAGTGCCAAGCCAAGCTGCACAGACAGGTGACATTAAGTCTTAAAGCACAATTGATAAAGTTATATGTGGATTAATAAAAAGGGGGGAAATCGTTATTCAATAATTATCCCTCAGGAAGAGGAACTGCCCTCCCAGAAATTAGGGAAAAGGAAACAAATAAGCTTTTCTGATGTGTTCAGTCACATCTTAGTAAGAAAAGTAAAGAATGAGTGGCCCTCAGGATTGAAACTCTCCTCTAGGTCTAACCTTACCTGATGTGAGTTGAGAGGTGATCATCATCTGTTGTGTGGGTTCGAGATCTCTGACATTATAAGGAAAGCGGCGGTGCAGTCATTCTTACTTGGCACACAGAGTCTTGATTTACTATCTTTGCTCTTCATATTCCATTTATAATTGTTTTGTTTCTAAGCACATGTGGTATATAAATGTAGTTGTGCCTGTATTATTAGTGGTTAAAAGAATAACACATGAATGGCAAAATGGCTTTGCTCATGCACCAAGAGACAGTGCCTACACGGGGCCCGATGTTGAGAAGGGTTCTGAGGACGTGTGCCATTGCCGATTAGCCCAGAATGGAAGAATGTCTTAGGAGGACAAGGGCACCTTATTTATCGGCTCTGGAGTCATGAGTGAAGACTTACGTTAGCAGACTTGGATTCCAGTCTGGACTCTGTCATTTACTAGTTGTATCTCTTTACCCAAGTTGCTTAACTTCATTCAACCACTGTTTCCTTTCCTGTGAATTGGGACTGGTAATGGTATCTACTTACAGACGTACTTACAGTAATAATTACATGTGATAACACAGGTAAAGTGTTTACCACAGTGCTTAACACATAAAACCACTCTGTGAGGATTAACTTGGTATGTGATTAAGTGGGATACTGTTTATAAAGTGTTAGCATATTGTAGAAATAAATGAATAATAGCCTTCATGTTAACTGCAGAAATTTTAAGAAACAAAATAAACATTCTTCTCCCACAGTAACACTTAGAGGTATAAGTGTACTGGCATCATAGTAATTGACTCATTCATTAATTCATTTAAACTACAAATATTTATTGAACAACGACTGTTTTTTAATTTTATTTTTTACTGAGGTGTAATTGACATACAACATCATGTTAGTTTCAGGAGTACAACATAATGATTCAATATTTGTATATATTGGAAAATGAGCACCACCACAATTCTACTTAACATTTATCACCATAGTTTCAGAAGTTTTTTCTTGTGATGAGAACTTTTTTTTTTTATACTGTATGATTATTTTATTTTGAAGTTCAGGAAAAGGTCAAACGCAACTGTGTTGATAAAGTCAGGGTAGAGTTTAGGGGTTGGGACTAGAGGAGCAAGACTTAAAGCTCTGTATGTTCATATGATTGGTGGGTACATGGGTGGCTACATAGTTGAACGTATACTTTACATAAGTGCACATTTTAGTATTTTAAAACTCAATAAAAAAGTAAAATCAAACCAGAAAAGATTTTTTAAATCTGGTGCTCATATAAAAAGCCTTTGTATATTTATCAATTACACTTCAATGAAACATAAATAAATAGAAAAAATTTAAAAATTAAAACAAGGGGAGAAAATAGTCTTTGTATACTTCCAGGAATACTTACATAAGAACTTTTAAGATCTACTTTCTTAGCAACTTTAAAATATTCAGTACCGTATTATCAACTGTAGTCATCATGCTGTACATTACATTCCCATGACTTATACATTTTATAGCTGAAAATCTATACCTTTTGACTCCGTTCACCCATTTGGGGCACCCTCGTCCACCACCTTTGGCAAGCACCAATCTGTTCTCTTCAGCTACGAGTTTGAGATTTTCTTATTTTTGTTTTGTTCTGTTTAGATTGCATGTATAAGTGCAATCATATGGTGTTTGTCTTTCTCTCCCTAACTCATTTCACTTACCATAATGCCCACAGAGTCCATCCGTGTTGTCACAAAAGCAAGATTTCATTCATTTTAGGCCTGAGTGACTATTACCTAAAAGATAAGAAACGGCAATTGTCGGCAAAGATACGGAGAAAAGAGGGCGCTTGTGCAGTATTGGTGAGAATGTAAATTGATACAGTCATTATGGAAAACAGTATGGAGCTGCCTCAGAAAATTAAAAATAGAACTACCCTATGATCTAGCAGTTCTGCCTCTGGGTATTTGAAGAAAAAAACACTAATTAAACGTATGTGCACTCCCATGTTCATTGCAGCATTATTTCCAATAGCCAAGACATGGAAACAGCCACAGTGTCCACTGAAAGATAGAATGGTTAAAGCAAATGTGAGATAGATACACACACACACACACACACACACACACACAGAGGCACACACAGAGAATATGATTAAGCCCTGAAAACTAATGAAGCCTTGCCATTTGCAACAACAACAACAGGGATGGAACACCTATTATGTTTTCATTCTAAACACTGTGGGTGAAATAGTGTGATGAAATTTTTGCCTTTGTAGTGCTTCTTTTCTTATAGACACAATAGTCCCACAGGTTAAACCAACCTGCTTATCATCAATGCTACTCCAATGCAGAAGAGAGCAAGTAGCTGTTGTATATATTACCCTCATTCTGTCTGATACTACGGGCCTGTCAACCCCGACTTACCAAAGATATCTTCAACATAGAAAGAAGTGTCTTAAACCTTCTGAAATTCACCCCCACAGTATCCAACTAGTTGGTTTTTGCCAGGAGGAAAAATAAAACTTGTAATCGCTCCAGTTCTCCAGGGGACCTGGGGAACCACACTGAATTATTTCTGCAACGTAAGCAGCAATCACAGACATTTGTTGAAGTGTTGAGACAGTTCATCAGTAAAACCCAAACTTGTTCCTCCACAAGCACAAGCCCTGGTATATAATTCCGAAGGCTGCTGAAATTATGATCTTCAGATGGCTTCAATGCTTATCAATCCATCTGAAGAGGGAGATTAGCACTTTATTTTTTCTCACCTCTAAATGTACCTGATATGGATAAAGCTGAGATGCATGGTGTTCTAAGAAACGGGCTTAATGAGATAGAAATATATTTTAAATTTAACTTTATATTGAATTCCTAAAGGCAGCGTATACCCTGGTCTTGAAAATAATGGAAGATTAGATTCTTTTAAGGCTTTGCTGTAAATAGATATTTTAAAAATTATGTTCACTTACTGGAAAATACCTTAGTTTTCAACTTTATGATTTTTCTCCTAGCAAAATAGATGTTTCGATTTTCTCTAATTTGAAAAAGACCATCTCAGAAATAATCTCTAAGATGCTGTTTCCCCAAAACTGATTATAACAAAGTATTGATGTTGACTTTGTAAACTCTATTTATTAAGGAGTACTATATGAATTCTATCCAGAGAAAAATAATAGATTTCAAAATTTATTATGTACTGTTTGTAAAAGAATAAATTCAATTATTACAGAAGAAAATCAGGTACAAAGCAGAAAAGATTCATTTGAGTATGTTTCTAATAAAATTATAAATGCTTACATTATTAACTTCAAAGTGTAGATTAAGGCTACTAGATGGCCCTGACTTGTAAATCAATATCAATTAAAAATAATCATGATCAGACAACTAAACCAAAGTCTGTATTGCTGAAAAAAGGGTTTGCCCTAGTGACAGATCATTGCGACAACCTCTCACGCCATTGGGTGATGTTTACCATATGTCCCATGATTGATAGTCAGATTTAATGAGTTCTTACAAGCAATTAAATAATCAAGAGTTCCTGCTGTTACATGGCATAGCTTGATAGAACAGTGACAAATGAGAGAATATCTACAACCTAATCAAAGGGACATATTTCCTTGGGAACAAAATAATATTATCCACCAGTGCAATCAAAGGACAAAAGAACATAGAAAGGACACAAACAGAATGAGATAAATTATGTCCTCTTTTCATTATTCTGACTGCACAGTTTCCATTTATTGAGCCCTATTGAATCAGTAAGAAAATTAGCCTTGTTAAATATGTTTGACTTATTATAGATTGTTGGTTGGTGTGTATATATATTTAAGGTTATATACATATTATACATATATTTCCTTAACCCTTCAAAAGAAGCTATCGGAAAAAGTTACTAGCAGTAAAATGTATTACTTTTGAATCCTCTTAAGAAAAACATATCAAGAATAAAGACTAACAGGCAAGCCAAGAAGTGCAATGCTGCCTTAGGTGGTTTTCCTCGGGTCTTCGATGTTAAATGTTATTCTACTGGCCCCTCCTTGGTGTTCAACCCAGGTAAATGTAACACAGTTTTGTTTTTCCCAGTTCAGCTATAGGTGTAAATTTACAGTAAAATGATCTATTGCCTTTGAGGAGTCTCCTCCTCAGTATTATTTCTCCACAGTAATTTCCCATAAACTTCAAAAAAAAAAATGTCTCCCATGTATATAGTACTTCATGACATGATTGTTTTTATTTCTGTAATTGTTAGGAAAGTGCGGTGTTCTGTTCTATTAAATTTTGATGAACTATAAATTTTTAAGTCTGTTCATGACATACAAAGTGATCTATTTCTATACTCTTGCTTACTCTTCTAAAATTTAAGTAAACAAGTAAAATAATAAAAATAATAACAAATGATTGGTATAAACTATGTGCTGGTATAGTATATTTGCTTTTTATCTAAAAAATCCATCACAAGTATTATCCATTTTGAATAGCTGTCAAGTAAAGCCATAAACAGGTAAGGGGCAGAGAGAATTTGAATCCTTGGGCTTTCAAAGTAGCTTTGTAGTAAAGACAAATGTTCTAGAATCAGATGTACCTGAGGATGACTCTGGCTTTGTCAGTTACTAACTGCTTGACTTTGGGCAATTTATTTATATTCTATAAATCTTACTTTCTTCAGCCAAAAAAGGGGGGTGTGATAATTTGAGATAACTAATATAGCATAAATTACATAGATTGGCCATTTAATGTGTATCAGGATATATTCAAGGCAAGTCCAGCCCTTAAGAAATCCACAATTTAAAGGAGGGAAATGCTTAAGTATATAGTATATTAGAATACGGATTGCCTGCCTGTGGTGTTTGATAAGCAAAGATACAGTGCAACATGAGCAAACAAAATAAAACTATAAGAAGCATGACAAGTCTGGGTTGGGGTAGGACTGTTAAGGTAGGACGTCCTAGAAAAGCTGAATTTTAATCTGTAAACATGAGTCAGATGAAGAGTGAACTTAATGCTGGCTCATGAACCAGAATATAAGTCCCTGTGGTAAATTCAGGGAACATGACTCTGATGGCAGCTCAGGGCAGCTCTGGGAGTAGTAAATGCTTAAGCTGAAGAAGTTAAGCAAAAAAGCAAATCATGTAAAGACATGACAAGATGTTTGTCCTTCATCCTGAAAACTATAAATAACAACTGAAACAATTTAAGCAGTAGATATCCAATTAAAATGGGGGGCAGCAACCCCAACTAGAGATGATGATAACAGTAGTTAAGGATGGAGAGGGCCGGACAAATTCAAGGCATTAAAACAAAATCATTCCTGCTACATGAAGATTGGATGGGGAAAGTGAAGGCTGATGGTATGTTAAGAATTACAAGAGAAACAGAAATTCTGGGAATGGAGATAATTTGTTCAACCTTGACAATACTGAAGTTCCTATGAAACATCCAGGTAGGGATAGAGAGCATGCCACTAGGTATCTGGATCAGCAGCTCAGTAGAGAAACTGGGGCAGAGGAGGCATTTTGAGGCCTCGAACATAAAGACGTCAGTTAAAGGTATGAGTAGACGGGGTTATCAAGGGAAAGTAGAAGTGAGAAGATGGCCAATGATAGAACTCCAGACAGTATTTAAGTGTCACATAAAGGATAATGTACCCACATATGTAAGATTAATGAGGAGTTACCAAGAGATAAGAGCAGAGCCAGGAGAGATTGATTTCCTAGAAGTCAGGGCCACAATGAATTGGAAAAATAGAAAATGCTCAACACTATCATAAAACAAGAAAGAACAAGGAAGATAATGTTCTACAATGAGTATTATACTTTCAGTTATGACCACTTTAGATTCTTTTGCTCTCTCCTTGTTTCTCGAGCATTTGGCCCTTGTACCTGTCCTGGCCGCTGGGAGTAACCTGTTTCCCTCTGACCTCTGATGACTCGTTTGTGGGCATAAACCTAGAGGTTTCCCTCTTGATGATGAGGCATGGAACACCAAAACCTCTGGCACTCACATGTGCACAGTTAGGAAGTACAAGGCAATTAATGCCCTGTGGAGCTCACCTTTGACCGGTGGGAGACGATATTACTTTTTTTTTTTTAATGAACTGCCATAAAAAGCAGTCATCTAAAGGCCTCTCATGAGGCAGGCCCAGGGGAATGAGCAGTTTGTACTCTTATCCAAGGGCTGGACAGGGTTAAAAAAATACAACTTCTTCTTGGTTCTTCCTCCTTCTCTGCCACACTGTCTTTCCCGTGTATTCTGGCTTCTGGGGCTGCATGTTGTGAGGCACAAGTAGGACTTCATCCTTCGCTTCAGGCTCTGCTTTCTGGGGAAGCCATGCTAAGACAAATAGATATTATTGTTGGACTCAGAAACCTCCGTTGTAAGTGCAGAAATTCTATGTGATTTAATACCATGACATGAAAATTATTTATTTATTTTCTTGTTCTTAACCTAGCATCTGGGATCTTGTAGCTAAAAACAGAAATTGATGAATAGATGGCCATGAAACAGACAATAGAAACTGCATTTAGAAAAAAAAGATAATGAAAATACTAGAGTAAATCGAAAAGCAAGAAAAAAATATTTAGCCAAGAGAGAATTCAAGTCACATTTCAAGGGAATTAGAAGTAAATATTCAGTAGTTTTAATACAATAAAGGAGACAGATGAAAATGAATTAGGGAATTTGGGAATGTGAAGCCTAGTTTTTCCACAAGAATTAAAGATAGTTAGCTTAACCTGAGTGACTTCACTGTGTAGCTTTATACGTGCTTCTCACAGTGTGGTAGCGAAATGAGTGGCATCAGCATCCTGGGAATCTGACAGAAAAGCCAATTCCTAGATCCCATCTCAGATGTACTGAATGACAAATTCTGAGAGTCTTGCCCAGAAATCTGCATTTTAGCAAGCCCTCCCAGGATTCTGGTGCATGCTGAAGATTGGGAACCATTGCTATAAATAATCATGGGCTATTTCATTTGGGGTAAAGAGTAACTTGGAAAACGGAAATAATGTTTCCGTCTCTGAACTCCCAGAGCTTTTTTATATTTTTTTTCTTGACATCTTTAAAACAAGGACCACTTGCTGGAAAAAATTAATAAAATAGCCGTATGTTTGACTAGCCATTGTGAACTCTAACCTCTCAGTTCCCAAAAGGAACTGGAGCAATGAGGGCATCCCTTGCAGTGGTCACCTGGCAGAGTATGCAGTAATGAGTAAAATCACAGAAAGCTTTTTCAGAAAGTGGCATCTAGTTTCTGTAAAGAAAAATATGCTATGTGATATTGGAAAATTGTACAACTGATAGAGTGAGGAGTAGATGCAATTTACTCGTACTTTTAAAATGCCTTAGACAAGGTTCTACACTAAAGGCTATTGATCAAATTGAGTCAATAAGGGATTGAGGGGGATGTTTGGTTATAGGTAGGAAACAAACATTAAAACCATCAACTCTCCATTAGGTACATGTGGGTTTTCTAGTTTGCTGGTCCTCTATATTGAAGTATCCATTCTGGACTGCGTATTCCAGTTTTAATTGATGGATCCCCAAGGAATTAAATAGGTAGCAATATTCACTAAACCAAAGGTTTTTAAACCTTTTCAACAGGGGGAGCAAACTTCCATCTACCTGAATTTTTCACAAAGTGAAAATTTACCCAGAATTGTTCTTTTTAAAGACTAAGTAAGTGTTGCGTTGTTCTGGTCTGCCTTTAATGACCAACAAGGTCTCTTCTCAGTAGTGATTTTTAAGGTGAGCATGATGAGAAAACATGCCATGCACGCACTAGGTTTAATTCTGGGCAGCCTGTGAGCTAGCATTTAAGCAGACTTTTTTTTTTTTTTCCTTTGCATTTAAAAAAAAAAAAATCTGCATCACACCCTGTTTTCAGATTCAGCGTGTTTCCCGACAGGCATCTACCTCGTGGCTCTGATACCAGGCTCCTGCTGAAAACTGAAGCTGGCGCAATCAGGCAGAGCAGCTGCCCCCTGGGCACCTATGTGCAGGGTGAGGGGAGAGGCCCATCGCGAAAGACCTTTCTGGTTGTACGTTCAAAGTGGGGCAGATCCATTGGGGTTTCTTCTCACTTGATGTAGCTCGGGGTAGTCATTCTGTGTCCTTGGACCCCCTCAAGGTGCAGATCAGGGCCTGAATTCCCAAATTAGATAGATTTTTCCCTATTTCATAATGGTCAAGTAGGTAGATTGTGAACAGCAGTTGACAAGCAGGAGAAACAGCCTCGCCAAAGTGGCGTGAGCAGCAGACGAGTGTCACCGGGCAGCAGGGTTCCTCACTGTCCTCCCTGGTCGCCCCGCATCCACCGCACTGTCATTGAGGCCCTGGCCTGGATGAGCAGGTGCAGCCACCTCGCAGAGCCAGACCTGTCGGGGCTTCAAGGGAGCCTCGTGACCCTCACGAGCAGTCTTTCTTTGAGTAATTTTGTAAACATATTAACACTTGGATATTACCAATATGCAAACATCCTAGAGATCATCCTTGCATAATTCAAATAATCAGTTATGACATACACACTCCCAACATTTTCTGGTTTGTGTTGGATAAATAGCCATTAATGCTGTGCTATGTGGTTAATCCCAAAGTGGAGTGCTATGAAGCCAGTTTTCATATTATATGTGACACTTTTTCATGCAACTTACTGAAATATTCGACCATATTAGACCTCTTAGACTACTAGAATTAATAGAGAGCATAAGTTTGCTTTAATGAATTACTTGCTTTCTTAAATTACTCTGAAGCTGTCTTAACTTACCAGGGCATGAAAATACAGGGCACGGTATGTGATTATTTTACAGGTAAAAAATACATGTCTGTATACAAGTGTAGGAGTTGTAGATGATGCAACTCAAAAGAAGAAATTAACGCTACAAAATAACTGAATATGGAGTATATGAAAGAATAGGGAGAGGAGCCGAATAGATTGTATATTCTTCTAAGGACATCTTCCATGTACATTTAGAGAAAAGTAGTTAATGTATAAGAGGCAGTGCGGAGAGATCAACAGCTGGCACTAAAATATTATTGTCCGTATACAAGATAAATGAAAGGTAAAAATACTAAAGTTCAGTAGCATTAAAATCTTTGAATCTCTCAGAATCAATAAGTTCACAAAAATTACACACCTCATTAAATTCTACACAGATTGCAAAGCTAGCTATAATGTAGAAACAGGCAGACAGTCTGTCTCAATATTATTACAGGAAGGGTTGGTTAAATTAATAGCTTCTCATTGATTAAAAAATCTTGCATTTTACATGTTCTTAAGTTGGTTCCCACCATTACCTTTCAATAACAGAATGAGTCTTTGGAGAAATGTGGTTATATTGAGCTACTGAAATATAAAGGTAGGCAGAAGATGTTTACAATATCCTATCATTGTTTCCTGTTATAAAGTGCTATCTACCTGAAAATAAAAGATGTTTGCTTCCATATACTCTTAGTGATTTTTTCATGCTTAAAATCTCCTGCTAAAAATGTAATTAGCCTGTAATGATAACGAAGCATAAAATATTATTACTCCATCATAATATTCCTAAGTAAGGCATCATTTTGTCAGGTAATATACTATCTGACATTGCATGTGCTGAAGCCACTGGGACCTTGTCCATTTGTAATCATTGTACATTAGGAAATGCTTTCCTACCAGACTACAAGTTAACTGCATTTTTCATATATTCATTCAGCTCATTTCCATTTTTGCTGAAAAGAAAACTTGACAAAACATGGTAGTTCTAGGACTTAGAAAGATTTTATCATGAATGTGAATTCTTCATCTCATGTATTGACTTCTATCCAGTGGAAGGCTGAACTTGTTTTTTAATGCACATAATTCTTTATTCTTAATGCAATCTGCTTCTTCCCTTGAGGGTTTCAATACATAATTTACCTTGGGTGTTGTCAAGGCTATGGAAAACAAATATTTATTATGTGCAGCTAAGTTTATTTAAGTTTGAAAGGTTTCTTCAGCCAGAATTTAGCTGACGATACTGTCATTAGTACAGTTGGTCTCATTATTTCGTCCCTTGCACAGATGTCTTCAATTACATATGTTGCTATCTCAAAATCCATTTTGGGCGCTGAAGCAACAGCAAATTACATTTATTCAGTAGTCTTGTATAATTTTTTAAATACCTTCTAAAGTGTATTATAAATTAATATATAAAGGATATAACCGTCCTATTCAGATACTATATAATTATATATTTTCTGTGTGTATACGTATATTTAAACTCTTTAAAAGATTAATTGAAAACAGCCTTAAACTGAGACCCATTTCCAATCGCAATCTATTTCTTAGTGAAATTTAGTTGTGAAAGATATGTATAAGCATAAAGCTATGCCATGCCACACTGTGTTATATTCCACTATGATACGAAACATTTAAATGCAGCAAGGTGAGTAATTAGGAAAGATTTAGGTGTTTTGAGGTTAGTTTGTTTATTCTTACCTATAATTATGCTATATATTTTAGAAATGTATTTTAGAAACTATACTTTTAAACATTTTAGAAACTATTGTTAGATTTTCAGAATATTCACGTCCACAATGTCTGCACATTAATCCATAATCAAATGTGCACACACTAAAATTTCACACTCCTTGATTTGGGGGGAAAAATCATTGCTAACTCCTCTTTTTTTCTCTGCTAAAGAGAGAGATGCTTTATATGACAGAATGATTTACTATCTGTGACACTGATGCTTTACTGAGGTTGTTGATCATCTAATGTGATGTTACTGCATTTCATGTTTTGAATTGAATGACGTTTGCCCAAATTATATAACATTTGGAGATTACATAAGAATGGTCATATTGCAACCCAATAACATTTGGTTTTAATAACAATTATCATTGCTAATTGGGGATTGGGGCATATGTCAAATTCTTAACAACAACTAAAGGCCATTGAGTTCATGGTGATCATGCTTTTTCATATCATAAATAGCTCTGCGCATACTTGACATTGTTGTTATAGCAAAAAAAAAAAGAAAAAAAAAGAAAAAGAAAGAAAAAAGAAACCTGGCCAGCCCACACAATGAGGTGAGGATGATTATTTCATCATGAAATTTAAGCCTATTTTATGTTTGCTTACTTCGTTCTATCTAAACCTAATCTTTGAGATGGCGATACTAGTTGTAAAAGTTACTACATGATAACATTTGGTGCCCTGAAGTGCAAATTCAAATTCCACCTTTCGGTGGAAATTCATAAACATTCCTGAAATCTCAAAGTATTTGAAACATTAAAGAGATATATTTTACAGATTTAATATTTATAAACTTAGATCACTTAATAAAAGGTACAGTCACCTAATATAACAAAATAAAAATTTTTTAAAAAAAGTGTTTCAAAACCAAAGAATTGTAACATGCATGAAAAAAATTTGTATTAACTATATTCACTCTACTATATTTTGTATGTAGTACTATATTTTGTATATAGTGTTATTAGTATTCATTTTAGTGGTAAGTGGAAATTAAATGAAAATAATGAAAAAAAATAAAGGGTACAGTCAGTTGGACATTTTCGTTTGTTGTGTTAAATAAGAAATAGACTAGAAGGTGAACCCAAGGAAAAAAAGGCAAAATTAAGGAATTTTTCACCTTCTGCTGAGGTCACCAGTATAATCCAAAAATATCCACAAAAAATAAGAATCCAGTGCCAAAAACATATATTTATAGTTTCTTTTCTCCTCAAAATACTGAATATAGTATATGTAGGAAAGCTTTACTAAATAGACTTAACTGACAAATTAATTAGCAAAAACATATGAGATAAGTTACCTAATTGTCACCATGTGGAGCAAATTTCTATTTCTTTGTAGTGAATAGTCATTTTTTTGTGCTCGGGTGTTCAAGACAAGGTGGATGTATTGCTGTGCAGTAAATCCATTAATTTGCAATGAAAATTGACAAGTAAGAAACAGTAAACGAGAGCAATGCTTGTCAAAGATTCTGCTGTACATGTGATTACTGAAGCATTGTAAATATTACTTTGGCATATTATTTGTGTTGGAATAATACAATTACTGGTATAAATTCAGTACTCATTATGCACCAGATACTGACTAAGCACTTCTATTTCAATAATGTTAACCCCAACAAAAGCATAGTATTATGGTGCTAGGTCTACATGTGGGGACATTGAGACCCAGAGGTTATATAACTTTTCCCCATCACACTAGTCAGAACTTTGATTTGAATGCTTTTACTCCAGATCTATGCTCTTAACCACTGCCCGGTAGAGAGGAGACTTACAAAGATGGTATGAGGTCTACTAGAGACCTTTTAATATCCTGCAAACCTTGCTTTACCAGACCTTTATTTGGTTCTTGCAGCTCAATGAGAAATAATTTCATAGCCCTTTACTGTCCACTTATTCAGAAGGGCTATCTACTAACGTGCTAAGATAAGTTAACAGTAGGACTTTCTAATATGCTCTATAGTCATAAATGGTCATTAGTGCTCTACTGCAGTTAACTGAGAAGTCTGTTTCTACCCCAGTGAGGTTATCACACAACTAGGATTTCCAGACTTGGTGAAAAAAAATATTCCTGTGGTTCAGTCCAGCAACCCTAAATAAGATGACAGTGTTCTTAGTGTGTAGATGGAATCCCCGCAATTTTCAGGAAAAATGCATTGTTGTTTTTGTACCATGTCACGTTCTGAATTGGTTGCCATTTCCGATTGTTGCCTTTCATGCTTTTTTCAAAAAGCTTGTGGTATTATAAACAATGAACTTCACATACTTAAATTGTATGATTTGATATGTTTTGACATACGTATATGCCCATGTAAATATCGACACAATCCAGTCAGTGAACAGCAATTGCAAAAGAAGTTTTCTCATCCCCGTTAGTAATGTGTCCCTCCTGTCCCCCCGCCACATCTCTGGTACACAGGGTATGAATGACCTTCTTTCTGTCCATTTTGATTAGTTTATATTTTCTAAAATTGTATATTAATGGGACCAAACAGTATGTATACTTTTTTCATGATTTTTATTTCATTTTTATTGATTGATTTTTTTTCATAGTTTTTCCTCACAATAGGCTGTATTTTCCTTTCTTAAAAAAAATGGGAACAGACATTTTGAATTTTATCTTGTTTGGTGTTCATATTCTGTATAATATTGTTTTCTTAATTCCTTGACCTTTTTTGTGTGATGGAATACATTTTGTCTGTTTTTTATTTGTTTTGGAGGGAAAAGAACAGCATTTCACTTGATATTAGTTTTCCTTTACTGCTGAGACAAGATCTTGCTGAGAACTAACCTACCCACCCCCAATTAAAAAAAAATGGTGGCTTGTTTGGCCTGTGAAAGGGGTACCATTCCTTGTCCTATGTAAGCAACAGGTATTGCCTTTTCTAATTCCTTTTGGTTGGTCTGTCTTCTAATGTAGAGTGGTTGCCTGTGAGGCACGCGCTGATCAGTTTTCAGCTAAATGTTTGAGAGGACCCTCCACAGATCTCCTGAGTTTTATCTCTGTGCAACTCATCTTTGGTATTCTGTGTTTTGTTTTGCTTTTGTTTTGTTTTGTTTTTGGAGGGGGGTTGTTATTCTGTTTTGCAACCTCAGTCATACTGGTCAATCCAACTCTGAGCTCTGTCTCTACCGCTCAGGAAGACTTGAGCTCCTTCCTGGTTCTCCCTGCTGGTTCTGTGACCTGAAAAACAATCTGAGCAAGGTTCACCACATTTGTTCACATCCTGCAGGAATACGTGTTTTTTATTGTGTTAAGTCTAATGACTTTGAGAACCACTGTTTCAGTTTAGTTCAGTTTTTAGTTTTGGTGGGTTTTTGTTTTGATTTTTTTTTTTTTTTTGGTTAAAAACCTAAAAAGGCATTTTGGAGAGAGAGAGGAGATTGGGTCCTGCCTGAGTATTGGAGTGGAGTGCCTGGGCAGAAACTATAGATGAGAATGCATGACTAGGAACACTAAAGCAGGGATTGACTGGAGGGAAGCTTTGTGTGGTGGTTGCTTCACATATGCAATAGTAATATTGGGGTATGAGGGAGAGGAAAGAAATAAGATATTGAGGTACATTTTTGCCGAGGCCAAGGGGAACATAAAGAATAAACTTTTACTGTAAATATCCAAATGCTAAGGACTTCAGGCCTTGTAAGCCATCTGGTCTGTGACGTCACAAATACTCAACTCTGCTGTTGGAGTGTGAAAGAAGCTACAGACAATACACAGGGAATGACCAGAGCTATGTTCTAGCACATGTTTAATTATGGATTAAATTATTGAAATTTGAATTTCATATAATTTTTGTATCATGAAATATTTGGAGGTTTTTAAAATATTTAAAATGTAAAAAGACATTCATAAGTTATAGTTTGGAGAACTGTAGGGAGTGGGACTTCTAATTCAAACAAGATAGAGTAAACATACTTCCTATTCCTCCTTTAGTTGAGGACAGCAAAAAACCTAAGAAGACTCAGAAAGTTAGAGGGCTGAAGACTGGCTAGGGAACTTGGGATCCAAGGAATAACATGGTGGTTCCCTAGGTTTTCCTTTTGACCATATATATTTTGAACTGGGTGTTTAAGAGGCTGGTGATTCAGAAACATCGATAAGTAAAAACAAAAAATCCCCAGTAAAGACTAATCTTTCTAACCAAAGGACCAGGAGTGAGGCAGTTTAGCAAGATACATACTTTTCTTTATTTTGTTTTTAAATACTGCCATACTCGGGTAACACCACGCACAAAAACTGAAGCCCCCCCCCCCCATTTCTGCCCCAAGGTTAAATGGAAAGCCTCAATTTCCATTCCTCAAATGTAGTGAGGGCTTCTGCCCATTGATGTCAAAGAAGGTCAAATGGAGAGGCAGAACTTTAATCCCTGCCTAGCAGTAATGAGACCCATACCCCCTTGCCAGTGAAGGCCATGTGAGAGGTAGTAATGAGATGCCTCTTTACACATAGGATATCAATGAAGGACAAGTGAGGAAGCTGAATTTCCACTTTAATCTAGCAGTAATGAGTTAGTGCTCTCCTTTTCCCACTGTTGCAGTGTCAGAAGCATGATGCTGAACCAGAAGATCCAGAATCACATAACAGAATAACAAAAATGTCCCCATGATATAATCAAAAATAAATTATGATGCCAAGCCAAGTACCAGGAAAATGACATCTTGAATGAGAAAAGATAATAATATATACGAACACCAAGGTGACATTGGTTTTGGAATTACCCAAGATTTTAAAACAGCCATCATAAAAATGCTTTAATGGGAAAATAAACGTTCTTGGGAAAAAAATAAAAGTTTTAGGAAAAAAAGTTTTAACAAAGAAATTGGAGATAGACAGACTGAATAGAAAATTTTAGAACTGAAATACATGTAAACAAAAAACAAAAAAAAATGGATGAAGTAAATAGAATGAAGAGAACAGAGGAAAGAATCAGTGAGCTTGCAGAAAGAACAATACAAATTACCGAATTTCAACAGTTAAGATAAACTAGGGTGGACTTTATTCACTTTTTCTGTTCCTTCTCTATAGAACACTTTGTTGAATTTAATCTTTGAAAATAAATACGAGTAGTAGCTCCCTGCAGACAAATTTTCCTGTAGTTTTCATAAAAACACTGTTCTCCCATCCCCATACATCTACTCACATGCACACATACAAACAAACATATACACCAAGCCCCATCCCACCCTAACAACTTCGGTCAAAGAAACAAAATGCCTAACTATTTTCGTGAAAGGAACTGAAGGTGGGAAGGTGATTACGGAAAAATACATCTAGACCAAAACCGAAGGTCATAGAGCAGTAAATTATCTTACTATGTCATGGTATGGAATATGTGTTTGGGGAGCAAGGTAGCTATCACTGAGGGAGCAAAATAGTAGTAAGAAATAAAAGAAGAAAAAGACCATAAATATAAGAAGGTTTAGGAAAATTGCAAAATCAGCCTTTTTTGTTATTAGAATTCTGAGTCTTAGATTTTGGAATCTTTCACTGGTTCCTGACTTGCTTGTAACAGGGAAAAAAATTAGCAACAATGAATATACCTTCTTTAAGAAAACAAACAAAAACAAACAAAAAACATTGATAAGTCCTAAGCAAAAAAAAAAAAAAAAATCATGCCAGAGATAATACTAAACTGGATTTACGACATCTGTTTTCTAGTCACACATTAGACACTAACTAGTTATATCATTTAAATAAGTCACTTCTTCAAAGGTTGACCTCTCTCCAGAAGAATCTGGACATTTCTTATAACCTGAGACTTCTGTAAATTTTATGCATCAATTAGTGTGGTCTTCGAGCATCAATTTTCCAATATGGAGATAAGAATAATTTTGGTGGGAGATTCCCTAGTGACTTTGAAATCACATCCTTATTGTGACTAGTTCGTTTCCCAGTAAGGTTGAGTACAAATGTAGGTGTTACCAGGAAACAGAACCAATAGCATCATGGGGTTAACAAGAAAATACAGAAGGCGAAAATTTAGTTCTGATTTTCTCAGTGATGAAAATTAATCAAAGCATACCCAGTGTTGAAGACCTGAAATTTATTTTTGAAAATAGAATATAGAAGAAATCCTTACCATCAATAAACAATAAGGGAAAAAAATGACTATGAATTGATAAACATTATTGTGAGGTATTGTGCCATCTGCTTTATGTGAATTATTTCATTCAATTCTGAAAAAACTCTTGGGGGATCTCAAATAATTGGTCCATTTTTGGATGAGAAAACTTGGCAAAACATATCCATCTGGTGAAGAGTAAAGTCAGCAGAAAGGTCAGCTGGTTTCAGAATTGGTGTTCTTAACAATAGCTTGTTTCCTTCTTAAAAAAGTGTTCACACTAAAATTTGGGAATTGTCACAGTGGGACACAGGAGAGCTGTGGAATGGAATGAGGATATCTTCTCAGGCTTTTGAGGCAAACAGATCACCAAGCTAGTTGGAATCGGCCCAAATTGCTGCTCAAGCAATGATGTTTTTATCAGGGTATTCACATGTCCCACTTTCACTCCACCTTTTCTACCACTGATTTCATTGGCACTACAACTGTTTAGGCACTGGAACAAAACCATTCATTTTACAACTAGAAACATTCCTTTAAATGCAAGGTACATGTAACAAATTGAATTAAATATCCTTTTTTAATGAATGGCAGGAGGGCTACTTTCCAGAAAGGAGATTATGGTGGTTAATGAGGAGCAAGGGAGTGAATAGGGAGAGAAGAGGCTGTACTCCACAACAGTAAAACTCAGCTGCAAATAGGGGAAGCCAGGTGCGCCTAAGCTAAACTCAGTACGGTTTGCAAATGAGATGAGAGACAATCCAGTACAGAACAATTCTATGACAATCACATTCAAAGGCATAAGTCTGTAGAACTACATGGGTATTTTTTGGAACCATCATTATAAAGACCTTGGGAATAAATGTGTTCGATGGTTATTCAGACGTGAGCAACAAAAGAACACTATGTGAGCTTTAGATAGGCAGCCACGTGTGATTTATTTCAAAAGCGTTTCCAGAGAACATTGTGATATTCTCCGGCTGGCTTTTCAGTTATACCAGTCAGCAAGCTAAGGATAAAGGCCACTCAAGTATTATTTAGAAATGAAAAAGGTATGGAAAACGATGTAGTTGTATGTTAAAAAGACACCAAGACATTTTAAGTCAACTAAGTTAGCTCTAGGGGTAAGAATAAATGAATACAAATGTAAGACAGTATTCTGGTACCGAGAGTAATTTCACAGAATCTTGTACCTGAGAGTATGGAAAGGCCACTGAGGAGATAGTTAGCTGTCGAATACCTGCCATAAATGTCTATCATAGTAGTAGTTAAGTTGCCTGAGACTTGAAGACATCAAGTGAAAGATAGCTTCTTCGGGTCAAAGAAAAGCATATGGAATCTAATTGCTCAACACAAAAGAAAAGGGATGGAGAAAGAAAACAATCAAAACAGCAAGTTTAATCAAAATAGAGACTTCAAACTTGCAGAGAGATAAAGACAGAGTTCAGAAAAATGAACGGCTTTGCCCATTCCAGTTAGAAAAATAGGCAGGGTAGAAGAGGGAGAGAAAAGAATACAGAAATCTACAACTTTCATATATGAAAAAAGTGGCATATACAATGGGAAAAAAAAGGAAATTAAAAGCACAATTGATTAATGAAAAGTTCCTTGCAAGAGAAACAATGCAATTAAAGAGGCTTTTTAGTAAATATATTCTAAAATTAATTTCCAGTTCCTGAAGTTACGTGTCTGAAATCTGAGGACCCCTACTCTGTGACTGACCATGTGATGGGGCATGGTGACAAATATAACCCATATTCTATCTAGTAAATAATACTGGGAAATTTTCCATTTACATAGATAATGTTAGGTGTGAAAATAATGCCCTCTGCAATCTCATTTTGGAGATTGACATTCAAAAATAATTTTTAAAAAATCTGGTTCAATCCAATACCCAAATGTTATTTGGTCATAGCCCTGTTGTGAAACATCCACTAAAATCTCTAGAACCATGAGAATATTTAACACTAGGTTAAGGAAGTATATAAAATGACATTTTAATCAGTTCTTTTGAAGAAGAAATTTCAACCTTGTGCCTGATGCAATTTCTAAATTTCTACATAAATACAAGAACCCAAACAGTACAGCACTGTTGAGGAGACAATTTAGGCAGAATGGATTAGAATTTAGAAGACCAAATACCACAGAGAGCACAATTACACAGAAAAGCTATAGAAATCCTCATAGAGTTTCCTTGAATTTTTAGCCAAATAGCAAGATGAGCACTCATAGGATAAAATTCTATGATCCTGAGGAAACAATCAACTTCTACGAAGAGAACAAACACAAAAAGCTTTAAAGCAACCATTTCCCTGGGGTGCCTGCCTTCAGCTTAGGTCATGGTTCCAGGGTCCTGGGATCGAGCCCTACATGAGGCTCCCTGCTCAGCAGGAAGCCTGCTTCTCCCTCTCTCCCACTCCCCCTGCTTGTGTTCCCTCTCTCTCTGTGTCTCTGTCAAATAAAAAAAAATCTAAAAAAACAAAAACAAAAACAACCATTTCCTAGAGCTTACTTATGTATCATATAAATTGTCATCATCCAGAATCACAAGACTTAGTTGAATATAAGGGACAGTCAATAGGTGCATATATGTAGATTAGTATACATACATATACATAACTCCTTCATCTGTCAACCTAAAGGACCTAAAAGCAATGACACCCTGGTGGCAAGAAGCACACCCAAGGCCCAAATTATAATTTTTAGTACTATTCTCTGTTAAAAAGAACCAGGAATTTATTAGAGCAATAGCTGATTCTATGGCTGGGATAGGAAATATACGAAGTGAGCCTGAAATGGGAGAAAATAAGAAAAAGATAAACAAAACATCCCCACAAAAACCTGGAGTCAGGATTTTGGGGATATGTCAAAGGGATGCAGAAACCAACTAAAAGAACTATTAGTGATCAAAGGTGGAACAATTTATCAATAAAATTAACCCAAAGTATAAAATAAGTATCCATAAATCCATACTGATAAATTATTGTGTAAATAATGTTGAATAAATATATGGGAGAGATTAGACAAATATCCCATGCAGAATAATTTCATATAATCACCTTCAAGGGGGTGAAACTTAACCCCACTTCTTAAGCTTTGGGCTGCACATAGTGACTTGCTACTAAAAAGTATAGTATGGAAAAGAAGGAAGAGCAACTTTACAGTGGAGAAAACTGACACATCTCAAGTGGGGTGATCAAAGTTAATGCCAACAGAGGTTATATTGATATTATGTATTCTTGGCACTATGTGATGAGAATTTCACTTTATCTCTAGGGACTTTGTTTCAGTAACACATTACTTCTAATCATGATAAAAACATTAGAAACATCCCAATTAAGGCACATTGTGACAAATATATCCTACTAACACAAGATGTTAATGGGGTGACTGAATTCGGGTTATTCAGGAACTAGTTCTACCATCAAAATATTTGTATAAATCTAAAACTAAAAGTTTTTAAAATTTTATTACAATGTATTGTTGGGTTTATAAAAATGTAGAAATAAAATGTATGACACAAATAGCACCATGTATAGGAGGAGGGAAAAGAAAGTATGCTATGTTAATGTTCTCATATTACAAGTGAAGTTGTATATCACTAAAACTCAACTAATAAAAAATGAAAGGTCAAAAAGATCCTGTGATTCCGAAGGAAAATAGCAAGATGATAGATTTAACCTAATCGTATCAATTATTACATTAAGTTAAAAGGATCTAAACAATCAAGTAAGAGATAAAGATTTGTTAAATGTTTTCCCAGTTTTCTTGAAATATACTTCATGTGGAATAATGTATGAGTTTAAGGTATACAACATAATGATTTGATATATGTATATATTGTGAATTTATTACCACTGTAAGTTTATATAACATCCATCACCATTCCGAGTTAAAAAATACATTTCCTTATAATAGAAATTTTTCCAATCTACTTTCATAACAACCTTCAAATATCAAAAAAAAGTATTTTTAGCTATAGTTATTGTACTGTACATTACAAATTAGAACTTAGTTATCTTACTTCAGGAAGTTTGTATCTTTTGACCACCTCCACATAATTCTTCCCATCCCTCACCACCACCCTGGCAGCCACAAATCTGATCACTGCATCTGTTTTTTTTAGATTCTATTTATAAATGAGGTAATACAATAGTGGTCTTTCTCTTATTTCTAAATTATGTCATCAAGTTCTATCCATGCTATTGCAAACAGCTGGATTTCCTTATTTTTTTATGGCTAAATTATGAGTGTGTGTGTGTGTGTGTTACATTTTCTTTATTCATTCACCCAATGATGGATGCTTAAGTTGTTTTAATGCCTTGGCTATTGGAAATAGTGCTACAACAAAAATGGTGGGTACAGATATCTCTTTGAGATACTGATTTCATTTTCTTCAGATATACAGCTAGAAGTGGAATTAATGGATCATGTGGTAGTACTATGAGAAACCTTCCTACTGCTTTCCACAGAGGTTGTACCAATTTACATTCTCACCGGCAGTGCACAAGGGTTTGCTTTTGCCCACATCCTCATCAGTATTTGTTATTTCTTCCCTTTTTGATGGTAGTGATTTTAAAAGGTGTGAGGTAATAAGTCACTGTGGTTTTAATTTGCATTTCCCTAATGATTAGAGATGTTAAGTGTTTTTCTGCATACATTTGGATGTTTGGATATCCTTTTTGGTAAGATGTCTATTCAGTGTTTCTACTCATGATTTTTTAATTGGGTTTTTTGTTTTGTTTTTGCTATTGATTTGTGTGAGTTTCTTAGATATTTTGGATAGTAACACCTTATCAGCAGTGTTTCCTCCTCTTTGAGTTTTTAGAAGAGTTTGAGAAGATTTGGCATAGTTTGTAAATTATTTATCCAATTTCACAGATTGCCTTTTCATTTTGTTGCTTGTTTCTTTTGCTGTACAGAAGCTTTTTAGTTGGATGTAGGGCACATTTTCACCTTTGATTTTGTTGCTTGTATTTTTGTGTCATATCTAAAAAATCATTGCTAAGACACATCTATAAGATTTTTGCTTAGGTTTTCTTCTAGAACTTTTATGATCTTTGGTCTCAAATGTAAGTTTTTAATCCATTTCAAGTTTGGTTTCATGAGTAGTGTAACATAGGGGCTCCATCCCAGGACCCTGAGATCATGACCTGAGCCGAAGGCAGACGCTTAACCGATTGAGACACCAAGGCATCCTGGTGAAGTTAATTTCTAAGTATTTTATTGTTCTTGATAATGTTATAAGTTGAATTCTTTTATTTCTTCAGATAATTCATTGTTAGTATCTTACTTTTTATAAGTTGATATTTTATCCTGAAATTTACTAAGTTTGTTGATGAGTTCTAACAATATTTTGTTGGAATCTTTGGGACTTTCTGTATATATACTCTTTTCATCTGAAAATATAAAAATTTCACTTTTTTTTCTAATTTTGATGACTTTTATTTCATTTACTTGCCTGATTGCTCTGGCAAGGATATCCAGCACTATATATTGAATAGAAGTGGCAAATGTGGACATTCTTATCTGGTTCCTGATCTTTGACAAAAACCTTTCAACATTTCGCTTTTGAGTATGATGTTTACTGTGGGCTTGTCATAGATGGACTTTTTTACATTGAGGTACATTTCTTCTAAACCCAATTTGTTTAGAGTTTGAATCATGAATGATGTTAAATTTTATCATCTGTTACTATGATAATATACAACTGTTGATATGCTAATATGATTTTCATCTTTCTATTGCTACAATGTGTCACATTTATTGATTTGCATGTGTTGAACCACCCTTGCATCCCAGGGATGCATCCCACTGGTCATGTTTTGTGATACTTTCGGTGTGTTGTTGAAATTACTTAGCTAGTATTTCATTAGAATTTTTGCATCTGTGTTCATCAGGGATATTGGCCTGTGGTTTACTTATGTCCTCATTTGATGTTGGTATCTGTAATGCTGGCCTCATAAAATAAGTTGGGCAGTGTTTCCTCCTCTTTGAGTTTTTAGAAGAGTTTGAGAAGATTTGGCATTTTTTTTAAGTATTTGGTAGAATTCAATAAAACCATCTGATCCTGGTCTTATTTTGTTGGAAGAATTTTGATTACTAAGTCAGTCTCCTTACTATTGGTCTGTTCTAGGAATTTATCCATTTCTTTCTAAAATTTCAGTTTGTGGGCATATAGTTGTTCATAGTAGTCTCTTATGGTCCTTTGTATTTTCATGATATCAGTGTACTGTCTTGTCTTTCATTTACTTTTTTTTTTCTGATTTGGATCTTCCTTCTTTTTTCCTTGGTTAATCTACTTAAAGGTTTGCCAATTTTATTTACCTTTTTAAAGAACCAGCAGTCAGCTTTGTTCATTTTTTCCCTTGTTTTCCTGTATTCTATTTTATTTATGTCTGCTCTAATCTGTATTATTTCCTTTCTTCTACTAACTTTGGGCTTAGTTTGTCCTTGTTTTCCTAGTTCCTTTAGATGTAAAATTAGTTTGAGAGCTTTCTATTTTTTTTTAATGTATGAATTCATAGCTATAAACTCCTCAGAACTGCTTTTCCTGCATCCCATCAGTTTGATATGTTGTATTTCCATTTTTGTTTATCTCAAGATATTCTTTTATTTCCCTCTTAATTTCTTTAATTCATTGGCTAGTTAGGATTGTGGTGTTTAATTTCCAGATACTCATGAATTTTCCAGTTTTCCTCCTGTTACTGATTTCTAGTTTTAGACCGTTGTGGTCAGAAAAGATCCTTGGTACGATTTGAATTTTTAAAAATTTGTTAAGACTGGTTTTGGTGCCTAACATAGGATCTCTCCTAGAAAATGTACCATGTGTGCTTGGGGTAAATGTGTATTCTGACCTATTCAAAACCCATGTTCTGTATAGGTCTATTACATCCCTTTCTATAGTGATGTTCAAATGTTCTATTTGCTTACTGGTTCTCTGTCTGGATAATCTACTCATTATTGAATTGTGGTCTTAAAGTCCCCAAATATGACTGTATTGCAGCATATTTTCTATTTTAGCTCTGTTTGTATTTACTTACTATATTAGGTGGTCCAATGTTGGGTGCATGAATATTTATAAATGTTAAATATTTTTAATAAATTGATCCCTCTATCATTATATAATTATACAGTGACCTTATTTTTCTTAATTCTATTTTGTCTGACATAGGTATAGCTACCCCTGCTTTCATTTGGTGATCATTTCCTTGGAATGTCTGTTTCTATCCCTTCACTCTCAGTCTATGTGTGTCTTTAAAGCTGAATTGAGTCCCTTGTAGTCAGCATTATCATTGGATCTTGTAACTCTATTCAAACATGTGCCCTTGGAAAATGTAATCCATTTACATTTGGGGGTGGGGGCAGAGGGAGAGTGAGAGAAAGAATATCAAACAGGTTTTAAGTCCACTGTGAGCTTGATGCTGGACTCAATCTCATGATCCTGATATCATGACCTGAGCCAAAATCAAGAATTGAATGCTTAAATGATTGAGCCACCCAGGTGCCCCTGTAATCCATTTAGATTTAAAGTAATTATTGATAGGTAAGGATTTACTCTTGACATTTTCCTAATTGTTTTGTTTTGTAGACCCCTGTTTCCTTATTATCTTGCTGTCTTCTTTTGTAATTTGATGACTTTTGTAATGGTTTGCTCTGACTTCTTAATCATAACTTTTAACCACTACATGTTTTTCTTTGTGGTTACCAAAGGCTTACAAAAAATGTGTTATATTTTTAACACCCTATTTTACTCTAACAATAATAATCTCTATAGCATTCCTTAACTTTATACTTACCTTCCCCCCTTATATTTCAGGTTATTGATGTAACAATTTATATATTTTTATATGGTGTATCTATATTATAAATTGTTATGGCTATTTTTAATACACTGTTTTTTAATTTTTAATTTTTAATTTTTTTATTTTAATTTTTTTTTATTATGTTAGTCACCATACACTACATCCCTGGTTTCTGATGTAAAGTTCAATGATTCATTATTTGCGTATAACACCCAGTGCACCATGCAATATGTGCCCTCCTTACTACCCATCACCAGTCTTTCCCATTCCCCCACACCCCTCCCCTCTGAAGCCCTCAGTTTGTTTCTCAGAGTCCATAGTCTCTCAGGCTTCATTCCCCATTTTTAAACTTTTGAACTAGAATTGTAAGTTATGGACCACCATTACAATATTAGTGAATCTGACTTTAAGTATCTATTTACCATTACCAGGGAGTTTTACACCTACATTCATCTGTTTTTACAATGTTAATTAGCACCCATAAATTTCTGTTTGAAGAACTCTCTTTAGTATTTCTTGAAAAGCGGAGATAATGATGATGAGCTCCTTCAGCTTTTGTTTGGGGAAGTCTTTATCTCTCCATTTATGAAGCACATCTTTGCCAGATATAGTATTTTGGGCTGACAGGTTTTGCGTTGTTTGTTTTGTTTTGTTTTGTTTTCAATATTGTGAATATATATCACCCCATTGTCTCCTGGTCTGAAGACTTTCTTTTGAGAAATCAATAACAAATAAATGATCTGTAAAAGCAGAGTCAAAGCAGGTACAAAAGAAGAGAGCTCCTTATTGATCAAAATGTTATACTGAGTAACTTTCTAGAGCACAACCATGAAGTTGAAAGAACAACCTATTTTAGAGACAGAAAAGTTTAGAGACTCTCTGTGGAGAGTCTCAAGTATGTAGTCTTTGGAGTGTTGATGACAAACACTTGGTTTGCCAATATAAGATTATCAACTGGTATAGCCTTGAGATTGGATTAGGTCAACAAGGGACCACAGATCATTAGATCTGTGGAGAATGGGAAGATAGAACACAAAATAATTGCTTCTTCCTATAGTGGCATGATACCACTTATCCCAAATTGTGGAAAGAAAGGAACTGACCAGATTTGGCCACTGGAGGCAGAAAAAAAAAAAAAAGAATACTTGTTAGCCACTTTCTTCTCATCAGCCCTACCAAAAATCCTTTCTCAGTTCCCCTGTATTCTCTCTTAATCATCATAAACTAGGCAACATATTACTCCTTGTTTCTGCTTTGTTCTTTAATCCCAAATCCATTTAGTTACTAGATACTGAATTTTTTTATTGCAAAATTTCCTCTCTACTTTTCCTAATCTTGTCTTTGTCCTTGTCCAGGTCTTTAGAATTTCTTACCTATATGAGTGCATTTCTTCATTCACTCACCTAATATTTATTAATCACCTACATCTTTCTTGGTCCCATGCTAATCATGGGAGAGGTACCTTGATGAAAAAAGTTTGATATGTCTATTCCTCGTGATGTTCATTTGTTGTGGTTAATAGTGTCAAGTTTTTAAGCACTGATAAGTACAATTCTGAGGAAGAAGAGAGGTTTAAGGAAGTCCCTAGAAGAGTCATCTATTCTAAGCTTAGGATATGCAACTTCTTGGAAAAATTGGTTCTAAACCAATATCAAAGGATATGGTAAGAATAAATTAGCCAGAGGGAAAGAAAATACCTAAATGTAAAACAAACAAACAACCTCCCCCAAAAAGCAACCCAAGAAACTGAATTCCTTTAGAATGTATGTCAGAATAAACTTTTTAAAAGTGCTTTAAAAATATTTAAATAGTAAATTTTCACTTAGAGATGTATGTGCAATATATATATCTACAGACAGACATAAGTAATCATATATACACACGCATACATACATATACATATAGAAATACACATATATGTAATTAGAGTAGTCATCTTCTTTAGATATACATATATTTAGATGACCAGTGAATTTTAGAGAGCCAAGACACTTCTTCCTATCGAGAAGGAATTTTGGAGGAAAAGTAATGCAAATTATTTACTTTCAGAAACAATTCAGAACCATATGGAAAATCAACAAGGTAACAAGGTATGGCAAAGTCTTTCCTGTGTTTGCTGATGAGTAAGAGGGCAGCTCCATATGCTTTCATGTACATTACCCCAGGAGGACCCAGCCATATGTTCACACGTATGTCACCCTTCTTGGCCTTCTGTATAAGGCAGTGTCCCAAGGGGTATGTTGAAAGGGAAAAGAGAAAACAACCACAACATGAATATGAGGTTGTGGTGTGTTTTCTCTGTTGACAGATTTTGTTAGACCATCACTTCAGTTGGCAAGCACCCAGAACAGCTGCTTTACCCTGAAGCAAAGGTCTTTGTGATAGTACAAAATCTCCCCAGTTAGTGAGACAGTGCAGTGAAGGTGATGTGCCCTTTGGGAGTGGACTTCTCCTCCTTAGTACGGCATGAGGAAAAGTAATAATTACCATCTAGGACTTAATATTCACCGAATTTTGTTCTTACTCTTTTTGTCACCTTTGCCACCAAGTTCTTATAAAATGGATTAACATCTGTATACAGATAAATAAAATCTTTCATATTTAAAAGTGAGAGACTATGAAATTTAAAAAACTCTGTTGATGAAAGTCTCTTTCATTATAATTTAGTGATTAAATATCGATGTTGTTTAAATATCAAAGTTGATTTCTGATTTCTTAAGCTTGTATCCAGGCTGTACATATGTTGTTTGGGCCAGATTTAGATTCTATCATTCCAGAAAATGGTAGAACTGAGGGAAAGTATTTCACAACCTCAAAGAAAGTGACTCATCATGATTCACAGGCTCTGTAAAGCTGCTGAAAAATTAAATGGTTGTATTTATCTTGAATGCAGGCATCAGGAATAGATGAAGAGCACATTGTAGGGCAAATCTCAAAGAGCTTTGGTCTCTTAGCTATATTTCCTTTATAAAATGTGTAAATACACTATCTATACTTAGTACTGGGTTTGAATTTTCCTAAAATTAAGTCATTCAAATACACTGAAAGAGTTAATAAAATATTATTTAAGTTTATATTTTCCAATCCATGTACATGGAGAAAATGATAAATGGTTCATAAATCCAGTTCCCACTTTTGCAATTAAGCATAATTATATAAGGCTATTTTTTTTTTCAATTCTGTCCTTTACATTCCTGCTTCTATCAAAAAGACACAAGATTAAACCAGTAATCAAGTGAATGGCTGTGTGGAGTATTTTAAGTTGTGTGTCGCAAGAGAAAAATTTGAATTTCAAAGTAAAAAGAAAATTGTCATTGTTATTTTTAGGTAAAAGCAATTTGAGATAGACATTTGGCAGAATCTTTTATTGTTGGAAAATTCTGAAGTAGTTATCTGGGTTTTTACAGGCAAAAAATAGATAATAGTATCCCCTATTTTACATAAGTAAAAAAAACTCTTAGGAAGGTTTTACAACTATTCCACATAGCTAGTCAGCAGGGAGTACCATGACATAAACTCAGGACCATTGACTCCAAAACTTAGATTTTTTTTTTGCCACCATACTATGTTGTGTTAGGTAAATGGATCAATGCTTCCTCTTTGTTTTTTTTCACATAGGCAGAGGAACAATTGTGAAATGGATCTGAGAAATCTCCTCTAAAGGTCCTAAGATACTAGGTCCCAGTCGTCCATCTATCTTCTCCTGTTATTTCCTTTTTCCAGTTTCACCTCACTGTCCTTTCTTCTTGTTGCTTATGATTACTTCTCAAAGCAACTTCAAAGAAGCCTTAATCTCAAGGTCTGTGTCTTAGATACTTTTTCTTCCTTCTCACTCTTCACTTTCCTTCCAGTGTCTCCCAAATTATTGCCTGCAAAATCATCTATTTGCTCATAAACCTTTGTATCAGACTCTTTCTAGGGAAAGCTCAAATAAAATGAATACTTATTTTCCTTTAAAAATTCCCTTTTCTCCATTTCTCTCCCTTTGCAGTATTCATTCCCATGCCCACCTCCTGTTCCATTTGGCATCCTTTCCCTTCTTAATAGGCACTCAGGTTTCCCGTGGTCTCTCCATTTTCCCTTTCTATCAAAACCTGCCCTCAAAGGATCTATTTTAATCCAGTTTACTCTGGAGAGTAAATTACCAATAAGATTTATGGCCTTCGGTGTCTGCAGCAATTCCATATTGGCACAGCAGCCAGACGGTACCCAGTGTTCTAAAACTTTGGTTCTAGAATTTTAGGTGTTTTGTTTTTTCTACTGGGGATAAAAGCTACTTAAAGGTTAGTGATAAGAGTAGGAGTTTGTCTAAAATCATGGCTAATAAATACTCTATTCTTCCTCTTAGCAAAACTCTGAAGTAATTTAAAATAATATATATTCAGATAACTTTTATCAACATGCACATACTGATGGTTTCATTTTTTGTTTTCAAGAAAAACTCGTAAGCTCCAAACTTCATAAAATATTTTTCTTCTTTTGCCCCTGGGGCCATACTTTATTAGCCAACATGGTAATTTTGCTCTGAATAGTTGCAATTTTCCCTTGGTAAAGTTAGCTATTTCATGGTACATAACCAATTGTCTACCATACAATATTTTTGAAAAGAACAATAAAAAGTGCTGGGACAAGAAAAGCAACTCACTCTGGTAAACAGAAACCAGAGTCCCTAGCATACTCAATATGATTAAATAGCACTAAAGAAGATCATTGTAACTCACATGAAGAAACTCAGATGGCCAATCTGATGCCACAGTTTGTGCGTTGTGTCACAACTCAAATTCTGAGTGGTAAACATGGCATCGGTTTCACTATTGGCAAGAGTATGAGAATGTGGAAGAAGCTGTTAGAACACACAGCCTGTGATGTTTCCCCACCGCAGTCTGACTTGCTCAGATATCACTGTGCCAGAATAAACAGGAAATCACTCCAGACAAATATCATCAGAGCGTCCTGTTCCTAAAATGCCTAGAACAGTTTAGTAAATAAAAACAATACTTTGAAAGATTCCATCTATCGGAAGTCAAAAGGCTTTTACAATCCCTCACTGATTTCTATATGGTCTCTCAATAAGCCAAATGGAAATCAATTTTTTAAGTTAGAATTTGCTCTCATAGTTGAAGAAAATATGATGGAGGCTTAGATACCAAGTTCCAAAGAGGATTTAAAATACCTTGAAGATCAAGAGATTTGAGTGCTTAAAGTAATATGCTGTGGCAAATACACATTTTTATATAATAAAACCCACACATGGCTAATTTCAGAACATCTCCTGTATCCTTGCTTTGATTCTGACAAATAGATATTAGAAAACCAGTGATATTCTCTGAATAGTTGTTCAAGCTTTTATACTTAAAATCAGGAGTAAAAAATTTATGTAAAACAAATAAACATATTAACTTTCATTTGATAATCACTTCTTATAAAAGAAAAGCTCTACCCAAAGGAGTTGAAAACTTATGTCCACACAAAAACCTGCACACTGATATTTATAGCAGCTTTATTCATAATCGCCAAAACTTGTACACAACTAAGATACTGTTTGCTAGGTGAATGGATAAATAAATTGGAATGCATCCAAGAAAGACAGTACTACTCAGGGCTAAAAAGAAATGAGCTATCAAGCCATGAAAGACATGGAAGAAAATGAAAAACATATCTCTAAGTGAAATAAACCAAGTTATATGACATCCTAGAAAAGGCAAAGCTATGAAAACAGAAAAAGATCAATGGTTGGCAGGGTTCAGAAAGAAGAGATGAATAGGCACAATATAGAGGACTGGGAATATCTTGACAGTTGTGCCTTTTTTTTTTTTTTTTTTTTTTGCTGTTACCCCTAGCATCTGGCAGAATAGCTGCTCAATACGGGTCCCGTAAATGATCGCTAAGCTTTTAATAAAGTAGGAAGCATACACTCAATGAACATCAATAATTTCTGTTGGATATTTGTGGAATACCACCTTAAGTTATCTATTGGTTACATGTTGGTTTATCTCCATTAATATAAAAACATCAAGGGAGGGGCACCTGGGTGGCTCAGTCGGTTAAGTGGCTGCCTTCGGCTCGGGTTGTGGTCCTGGGGTCCTGGGATCGACCCCTGTGTCCGGGCTACCCGCTCGGCAGGGAGTCTGCTTCTCCCTTTCCTCTCTCTCCCTCTGTGCGCCCCCTTCTCATGCTCTCTTTATCGCTCTCAAAAAAATAAAATCTTAAAAAAAAAAAACCATTAAGGGACGTGATAGCAGATTTTAGTATATACATATATATACTACCATATTTGTTATCTTTCCTTAGTAAAATTATAGCTCTACAGATCAGAATTGATACTGGGGAAATAAAAAAATGTAAAGAAATTAAAAGAGGATCGATTAAGGGTGTTTAAAGATCTTAAAGGGATGGAGAAGCAATGTACATGCAGCTGAATTGGACCTTAAAATAACATGAAAAATATGATATATATTTTACTTTATAAAAATCTCCACAAGTATTCATTTATCTCCCAAATAAATAATACTTACTGTCTTGATACACTCAAAATTGGTGAGGTCCTTAATTTTTCAAAAAAAAAAAATTTAAGGTGAGTTACTTTAGAAATAAGTGGGCTATTTTGTTACCTATGGTACCGTATTACATTGTTTGCATTTGCTAAGATTTTCTTCCATAAAATTGAAACTGTATTTTTAAGAATAAAAATTTCCCAGGCATAGTAAATAAGAACCATCTCTAGTTAGTTTTTCAAATTTGATTTACATTCAGCTGAGTTGCAACTTTTTTCCCCAGTATCAGTGAACTGCTATTGGATCAATCAATGGATTGATTTCTTGAGCCAATTAAATAAAAACATTTATTGTGGGCTCAATTGTAATTAACCAATGTTTTGTACAGCATAGCAGAATACATATCCTGCTTCCATTTGAGAACACTATGGTGTCACTTTACTGAAGTTTCAAGAAATTAACCACTTCACTGAATCATACAAATCTTTCTGTTCTCCAACAAGGTAGGAATCCTTTAAGATTAGCAGAATTGAGAAAATAGGCAAATTAATTTTTAAGGACCTGAGATGCTAGTAATGATCCTAGTGATAATCTAATGTGATTCTAGTGGTGAAGTATGTTGAGGAGGTTGGTCAAGTTTCAGCTGAAATTCCCAGCTGGTAACACAGGAGAGCCAAGTACACAGTCTTTCTTGTAACTGCATCTGTTGCTAAATCCTCTACTTCTCTTTTATAAACACCAAAGTCCCTTCTTCAGAATTCTTTGTTCATGTTCTAAGCCAGGCCATGATAATCTTATAGTTTAAATATTTAAGTAGACAATCAGCAAAGTGAAACTTCGCTGTCAACCTGTCAAAGCAATTTGTAGTGTCATTGTCAAAAGCCTCAAATAATGCATGATGAGAGTGTATGTCATACTAGACACTCTGCTCTTTTTAAAGACAAAGTTCAGGTTCATGGAATTTAGTGAAAGTAGTTATACCAACTGACCTCATTTTTATCCTGAACTTTTGTTGCTCCTAATAATAAAGGTGATAAAATTTAGTAACATTAGCATAGTGTAGGGGCTGAGAACCAGACTCTGGCATTAGGCTCTATGGGTTAGAAGCATGGCTCCTTCACTTCCTAGCTGTGTAAACTTAGACATGTTTCTTAGCCTCTCAGTTACTTAGTTTCTTTAAAGGCATTGTATTATGTACTTTACAGAGTTTTATTGACTTCAATAAATTAAACTACATAAAGCACTTAAAACAGTATTAGTCATATAGTAGTGCTACATAACTAAATGTTCAAAAAATGTTATTTCTTCCCTAAATTTTTAATATTTCTTCTCACTTTAATTTCTATAAAATAGCTGTAAAACTCATTTCTCATATCTTAAATTAAATCAGCTTTAGTCTTATAATTTGGAGTTTACATAATCAGCATTTTATCTGTGCTTCTAAACATTTCTGTATATTGAAAAAAATTTTTTGATATTATAATGTTGGTTCTAATCCATACAGAAGTAAAATTTCTTGGACTTATACTGAATCCGGTCATCACCTGAATGTGAATATTGTGTTCCTCACAGTTTATTTGGGCAATTCTTTACTTATTATTTCTGGTATCTATTGCTTAGTAATGAACCTCAAAACTTAAGGGCTTAAAACAAAAATTTGTTATTTCTTATGTTTTGATATGCTTACCATTTGGGCAGTTATTTCTTCTAGACTTTTCTGGAATCATCATGAAATTATGGTCATGTGACAACCCAACTCTGGTAGGTAGATCCCAGAGGACCTCACTCACATATCTGGTGCTGTGAGGAGGATTTCTGAAATGGCAGGATGTGGACAGGTTTTCTGTGTCCTCTCTCTCTTTTCTTTACTTTCATCCTCCAGGTCTTCTTTGCCATGTATCATCTCATCTTCAAAGAGACTGACGTCTCAAAGCAGTCTCAATCACTTCTGCAACATTCTTTTCATTGGAGTAAGTCCCAAGTCCAACCCCAATTCAAAAGGAGGGAAAGTAGGCTCTAACTCTTGGTAGGAATAGTAAAGTCATTTTACAAAGCAGCATGGTAGGAATTATTACAGCCATCTCTGAAAATCTAGCATAGGTAGCCTTTTGAACACAACAACTTACACCCTTCTCACTTGCAAAATACACTCTTTCCAGTGTACTCTCTCTAATCACTTTTTATCCAATTATGACATTAGGCTCACCGTTTAGTCACATGTTTTGACCCAGGTCTAAATATGGGTGACAATCCTTAGGTACATTTCTTCGCTATGGTTCCTCTTGATCTGGAGACCTGTGGAGTTGAAAGACAAGTTTTCTGCTCCTCATGCACCCAATGTGTAATGGGAGATAAAGAGAAGATAACCTTTGTTAACACACTGTTCAAAAGAGGATAGTAAGGAGCACATGGTGACCAAAGGTCCATAGCAAGTCTGACAACTATATAGCCACATGTTTTCTGTATTCCGAAGCCCAGATTTTCTTGTCCTCCGACCCAGGAAGTCCTTTCCAGCCACTAGGACCCTCTATGTCTAAGTCCCTGTGCCTGTAGAACTTTGTCCTAATATTTTCATGTGAATGGTTCCTATCCTCCCAGTCTTGGATCAGAATTGAACTTTGCTTAGTGCTTGATGCTGAGAACACTGTCTGCAGTTGATCTTTCCTTCTCATATTTTCTTCTTGGAATTTACCACATTAATGATTATCTTCAATGTTGATTTATTTACTTGAATATTGTATGCTTATGTGCATAATAAAATCTCATAAAATCACAGAGCCTCTTTATTTCCTATTCACTAAATTATTCTCAGAATTTAACATAGAGCCTCGTATTTGAGAGATGACCAATAAATATCTGCTAACTGAATGAATGAGACCCTACAACCACCCTATAAAAGAGAGGTTTCCCTGTGGCAAAGATGAAGAAATGGAGTGAGACTTAAATAGGTTAAATAATTTGCCAAAGTTTAGACCTATGCAAGAGGAGAAACCAGCTTAATCCAGCAACATGTTTTTTCTATAATTTCTTATTCTTTAAAAATGGAAATAGACTATATGACCTTCTGAAGGTTGACACTGTTTTGGAATCTTCTTGCATCACTTCACTATTTCATGTAACTTCAGGTTATATTATATCAAACAACTCCAGAAGAATGCCAGTGACTTTCACTTGCTGTCCCTTTCTGTTTATTGCCTTTTCACAGACAGTGTATATTATTTAATAAGTGAGCAAATGGAAACTGGCAGATGAACTCACCCTACACTGAGGAAAAAGACAGTAAGCACATGTTTTCTGCCTAATTTCCAACGGATTAGCATCCATTGGTGACCCTCTTTTGGAAAGAATATCTTTCTTGATTCTTTCTCCTTATCTTTAGAGATTGTTCACTCATTTAATATCTTTATTTTGATTTCCAAGCATATGCTTCCACAATGTGTAAAAAATTTCAAATGTGCAAACAAGTTTTATATTTGTCTTTCCTTAGAGATGCATCACATTTAAAAAAAAATACCAAAATGCTATTAATACAATTGCAAAAGTACTTTAGAAACTAAAACCCTCATCTTTCAAGGATTACCTAAAGTGTGAAAGGCAGATAATCTCACTTACACACACACACACACACACACACACACTCCTAAAAGGGGAATGCAAATATATTCCAATTTACTATCATTAATAAGCACATATGAGCACCTACTATGGCCCTAGCACTGTTTTTGGTAATTCTTATTGTATACTTAGCCTTGTAACAAATATGCCATGTAGTTATTTGCAGTCCTACTTTGCAGGTGAGGACCATGGGTCCCAAGGGCTAATGTTAGCAATTCCAACCCAGATTTGTATTTTTCAAAAGTTCATCACACCAACCTTAAGAAGTTGTGATTTCGTCCTATAATATGAAAACTGAGACAACATAATTTAAAGCAAAAAGGAAAATCAGCTGCTGATGTGCATCAGCTCCATCAGGGGAAAGACATCAAAGCTTTGCTCTTGGGAGTATGTTTATTTTTATTTTTTGCTTGTTTGTTTGTTCTTTTCATGAAAAAAAAAAGAAGTGACAAAGTCTATTGTTCAAAACAAATGTGTTTGGGGTAATTGATCATTAGATGATAAAATAATTTAATAAATGTTTGCTGTAAATACTACTAAATTTTTATCAACTAAACATTAAACAAAAATAACATTTTTTCCATTTAACCCAAGTAGTCATTTCCACCATTACTATAAATTGTGTAGTACAAATTAGCATACATTTAGCAACAATTCACAGATTTACCAATGCAGATTACCTTTTTTTAAAATTATTTAAATTCAGTAGCCAACACATAGTACATATTTAGTTTCAGATGTACTGTTCATAGTTGATCAGTTGCATATAACACCCAGTGCTCATCATATCACATGTCTTCCTTAATGTCCATCACCCAGTTACCTCATCCCTCCACCCACCTCCCCTCTAGCAACCCTCAGTTTGTTTCTTATAGTTAAGAGTCTCTCATGGTTTTTCTCCCTCTCTGATGACTTCCATTTAGTTTTCCCTCTCTTACCCTATGATCCTCTGTGCTGTTTCTTATATTCCACATACGAGTGAAACCATATGATAATTGTCTTTCTCTGATTGACTTATTTTGCTCAGCATAATACCCTCCAGATTACCTTTTTAAATGAAGGGAAATTCCCTACCACATACCAGAATGGCCAGAGGTTAGTCTGGTGGTGGAGCCATGGGTCTCATATAATCAGCTACTTTAAAATGTTATTAAAAATAAGCAGCAAATTATTTTGTTTGACCTGAATAGATATGTTATCATATAATTTGAATAATGTCTATGCACTGTGGTCCATACATGTAGGAAGGATATACATTCTTATCTGTATGACTATTTGAATTGGGCAATTAGAATAAACTTTATGCCCATTAGTTTCTCTTCTATAACTATGAATGATACATACCTTATAGATTATTGTAATTAATAAAGCAATCCATGAAGAATGTTCACCACAGTCATTAGAAAATGGTAAACAGAATATAAATAGGAGGGATTATAATTGCTTCCAATTTGATTTTTTTAAAGCAACTCTATCAAGGTTTATTTTATGCACACAAAATTCACGCATTTCAAGTGTGTGATTCAATTTTAGTAACTGTACTGAGTAGGTGGAGCCATTAGCATAATCCATTCAATTTTATTCTTATCTGAAAGTTTTGATTCACATCAAATAAGATGGTCAATATTAAATGAGATTTAATAAAGAGACATATATATGTATGTATATAGATATTGTTAGCTCAGTAGATAGAAAACATAACTACTACCTTCAACTTAGAAAGAACTAGGTAAAATTTAATCTTTCTCTACCATATCTGAATTGAATTTATGAAATAATTACAATTTCTTCAATAATTTAAGAATTTCTATTCCATGAATTTATGAACACAGTTTTCACTAAGATATATTCCAAATTGTGTGTGTGTGTGTGTGTGTGTGTAAAGAACCAACATTTCTTTCCAAAGTGAATCAATATAAGTTCTAACAAGAGAAGCCAGAGTTTGTGTTGTTTCCATTGTGGAAGATCCTGAAAATGTTTACTTCATCCTGCTCTGCACTTAGTATTAATAGTCAAAAATATTAATAATTCTGAGAATTGTGCATAGGAAAAAAAAGAAATGTACATGTCAAGTTTAACATACATACACATGATATATGCAGTCGTTACATATAAGTATTTGTATTAATATTATATATATCACTTTATATATAATCATAATTTTAAAAATTAAGTAAATGAGGCTAAAAAGTTATATTCTGGACACAAATGTAAAAAAAAAACCACTTGCTGAAATCATATCTATTTACTCAGTTTTCAAAGGTTAGTAAATTTCACTACTTTGACATATGGTTGCTTTTTTATGATTTTACCACTTTATTGGTACAAGGACATGGAAAAAAATACCATTTAGTGCTTTGTTTCCATTAAATAACAAAATATAAGTCCTGAAAAAATATGAAATATAAACAAGTGGAGAATCAAACGTACCAATCCTCTCCTCCTCTAGATCCCATTAGAGTTTGATTTTACTGCCTGTTTAAAGCATTGAGTTTTCTTTTGCTCTGTTGTAAATTTCTTCTGCTGCTGTGGTCAAAGTCACTAGTTACATTTAAGATTATCCACTCCAATAAGGATCTAATTATACCTTTGAGTATGTTAAATAAATACCAATTACATATTGAGGGCCAAATTCTGGCCTCGAATTTAAACAAAGAATTTACACTTCAATTAAACCTGAATATCTAACACATTTATTACAGAAAGTCTTTGATGTTAAGGTATACATGCACACACACACACACACACACACACACACAATGATATAGCTGTCTAGAGAATAAAAATATTTAGTTAAGTATGATTTGAACTGGGCATTAGGTGTCACCAAAAGTCTTCCATGACAATCTTTCTATTTTACGTTGAACTCTCAATACTAAAATTGAAAGACTAATGGGAGATGTACTTATAAAAAACTAAATATTGTAGGTGTAAAAAACTTCTGTTTTGAGAGTGCTTATACCTTTTCTTCATGTCTTGAGATTCCTTTGAAAAGAATAAGAGATAATTCCCATAAACAGGATAGAGAGATTTCAGCAAGTAAAGTTGACCCCTTTGTTGGAAATCTTAGCAAACCATTTTGGGGGGCAGGGACAAAGGTATCAACAAATATCTTGAAACTCTACCAAATAAGCTTTAGAAACTCTACCAAATAAGGTTTAAATATCTACCCATTGGTAATAGTCTTCTAGTAGACTATTTATGTAATAAGACACATCCTTGATTTTCACTCACAAAACTTTCAGACGGAATGTGAGATTCTTTATTCTCACAAAACATAACTTTAAAAAGAGAATGAGACCTAAGAGAGGTGAAAACCTATGTTCACACAAAAAGTTGTACATTAACGCTCATAATAGTATTATTCATAATAGCCAAAAGCTAAGGGAAAAAAACAAGTATCCATCAACTGATGAATGGATAAGCCACGATGTGGTATACCCATAAAATGAAACATTATTTCGCTATAAAAAGAAATGAAGTACTGATACATGCTACAACATAGATAAACCTTGAAAACATTATGCTATGTGAAAGCAGCCAGCCACAAAAGACCACATATTTGATTAATATGAAAGTTCAGAATACGGACACCTATAGAAACAAAGTAGATTAGTGGTTACTTAGCACTGGGGAATGGTGGTAGAGGATAAGTGGTGAGAACTAAAGGAAATGAGATTTCTTTTTAAGTAATAAAAATATTCTATAATTGGCTATAGTATAATTGTATTTATCTGTGATTATGGTAAAAATCATTTAATCGAACATTTTAAAAAGGTGAATTGCATATTGTGTGAGTTCTGCCTCCCTAAAGGTGCTACAAAATAAAAATAGAATTAGAAAGAGAGAAATTTACCTGGTAGCAGGCTAATCCAAGCCTCATTTATAGGACTGTCCACAGACATTAAATATCATTAAATATAGCATTAGAGATTGTGTGTGTGTGTGTATGTATACTTTAGTTGTCGTTAATGTTTTCTAGAAGTCTAATATTTTGAATTATTTTAATATACTTTCCATTTTTAGTCCTCTATTTTTAGATGAGAATCCATTGAGAAATGACTTTTTAGATGTTGAATTATATCAAAATGACCTAAAATGTTTTTCATACATAAATATTTTTTGTCAACATTTGCTTCATGTTATGTAATAAATTATCAGAATCTAATGCTCTGATCAGTTACACTACATCATGCTATTTAAAGCTTAAAGCCCAACAGGGACTTTTTTTTAATTTAGTATAATTTTAAACATTACAAAAATAGCTCTTGTACAGCTCCCCTGCTGTGTCTTAGATTATTGCCAAGCCTTTTTGTAATATGTTATCACTAGAGTTACATCTTTCTATAAATATTGCATCTTTGATTCTAACGTCACCCAAAATAGCATTGTGGTGTAAAGGATGTTAAGAGAAGAAATGTAAAGAAAGAAACTGAACTAATTTTATTTATTATCAAATCCTTAAAACTTCCATGTCATCATGCCTTCCCACTTATCTACATACCTTCCAAATGTAGAAGTCTCCCTTGGGTTTGAGGATATTTGTTTTCAAGGTGAAAAGATTTTTTCTTAGAAAATTAAGCTCAGTTGGAAAGCTGATTTGTCATTTGGGGGGAAAAAAGTCATTGAACATAGCAATTGGTAAAACCCTACTAACCAAGTATCAATTGCTTGCAGATTTCTCATTTCAATGACCCATTCCACAAAGCAATTTCTTCACTGTGCAAATTTTAAAGACCTAAACCTACTATGCTTTGGATATAGTCTAAATCTCAACATGAATTCTAAAGAGAATAGAATTGACACAGTTTGCTTTCCTTTTTTTTTTTACTTTGAAACTTTAATACTTTATGTATTTTGAGGAAAATTTAGACCGCATGTGACTAATTGTTGATCATACTTTATTCATCAAATTATATTTTAAAAGAGCTACTTGAGGCTCTAACTCAAAAAGCTTTTGAAATAGACTTTGGAAATTGTTTTTTAATAAGCTATTAAAATATTGTTCTTGAAAAAGAGAAGGTCCTTATTCTGAGCCCAAAGTAACAAAAGATTCAAGTGCAACTTGAAATATTAAACCCAAAATGCTCAATAATTCCTACATTTAATACAACTAATTTGAGCTTCCATTTTAATTGTCTGCCTCTTTGGAACAGCCCTAATTGGATGTGGCCATGTTAACTGCCAACTTGTACATGACAAGAAAGAAAGTATTTTGTGGTGACTACAGAATGACTTTTAATCCCTGGTAATAATCTACTGATGGTGTCAGCTTAATTAGGCATCTACATAGACCAAAAATATTTTTTCTTAAAATCCCATGGAACCCCTAACAGTTCATTTTTGTAGCCCCTAATAACAAAATGACAAAGATAACCCCAAAATATGAAGCCAAAAAATTATGAGATCATTCATTCATAACATTAGACTGAATACTAGAGGCAACTCTGTTTATTTGAAACTCCATCACCACCATTCTCCTATACTTTATAAAGTAAAACTCCACAAGAATGGCAATTTTTAGTGAAGGCACAGTAGGCAAGAGAAAATTAGGGGAGAGAAGGGAAAGAGTTAAAGATAAGTTTGAGATTAAAAAAAAAAAAAACTCTCAACAACTCTAGCCATAGAAATAATCCAGAAATTCAAGTTGTAGATATATTACACATGAAAAAATAGGAGAGTTGATAATAACTTACCCATAAATAGTAAAGAAGGATGTCTCTTGGTTATAGATGTAAAAGGCTCTAATCTAACTCATAAAAGGAGCAAACCCAGTTTTCTATATTTGCTCATACCATACTCCTACTTTCTCGCTCAAATGGTAATTTGACATACAAATGTAAGCTTCTTCAATCTCATGACACTGAAATTTTTTTTTTTCTTTCGGGCCCTTGTTTTTACAACTCCTCTTCTACAGTTAGGAGTACTAACTTAAGCTAGCTGGAACTGTCATCTCAATGTTGCTTAGTTCCTCTGCATTTCTGCACTCGATGGGACCACACTGTCACCCTCAGCCACCCCACTGTGAGTGTGAAAAGGAATATCATTTCTAAAATGGCATGAGTTTTCATGTTAGTGTCAATATCTCCAGGTTTAACTTAATTCTAATAGCTACCTTCAACTTCTACTTCTGGAATTTTATTTTTTATTTTTTAAAGATTTTATTTATTTATTTAACAGGGAGAGAGACAGCCAGCAAGAGAGGGAAAACAAGCAGGGGGAGTGGGAGAGGAAGAAGCAGGCTCCCAGCGGAGCATGGAGCCCGATGTGGGGCTCAATCCCAGGACCCTGGGATCGCGCCCTGAGTGGAAGGCAGGCACTTAATGACTGAGCCACCCAGGCGCCCCAAACTTCTGGAATTTTAAAGTGCATGTCCAAAGTATTGGGAAAAGAATAATGTTTTTGAAATTATATTTAAGTTTCCTTACATCTTTGTGAAGAGTGACACATCAGAAAAATATTTTTTTTCCAAGTTTTTGCTTAAATTTGAGTTAATTAACATGCAGTATAATATTAGTTTCAGTTGTAGAATGTAATGATTAATTACTTCCATACAACAACCTGTGCTCATCACAAGTGCCCTCCTTAATACCCATCACCTATGTAACCCATGTCCCCATGCACCTCCCCTCTGGTAACCATCAGTTTGTTTTCTTGGTTTGCCTCCCCCATTCATTTGTTTCTTTTTAAAGATTATTTATTTATTTATTTGAGAGAGAGAGAGAGTGTGTGCACAATTGGGGGGAGGGGCAGAGGGAGAAACAGACTCCCCCCTAACCAGGGAGCCCTAAGCAGCTTCCTCCCAGGACCCTGGGATCATGACCTGAGATGAAAGCAGAGGCTTAACAGACTGAGCAACCCAGGTGTCCCTCATTTGTTTTGTTTCTTAAATTCCAAATATCAGTGAAAACTTATGGTATTTGTCTTTACATATAGGTATATACGCACACACATATACCACTTCTTTTTTATCCATTCATCAGTTGATGGGCATTTGGGCTCTTTCCATAATTTTGCTATTGTTGATAATGTTGCTATAAACATCAGGATGCATGTATCCCTTCAAATCTGTGTTTTTGTATCATTTGGATAAATATCTAGTACTACAATTGCTGGATCATAGGGTAGTTCCATTTTTAACTTTTTGAGAAACTTCTATACTGTTTGCCAGAGTGACTGCACCACTATGCATTCCCACCGGTAGTGTAAAGAGTTCCCCTTTGTCTGCATTCTTGTCAAAATCTGTTGTTTCCTGTGTTGTTAATTTTAGTCATTCTAACAGGTGCGAGATGATATCCCATTGTACTTTTGATTTGCATTTCCCTGATAAGGAGAGATGTTGAGCATCTTTTCATGTGTCTGTTAGCCGTCTGGATGTTTTCTTTGGAAAAATGTCTATTCATGTCTTCCGCCCATTTCTTTACTGGATTATTTGTTTTTTGAGTGTTGGGTTTTATATATTTTGGATACTAACCCTTTATCAGATATGTCATTTGCAAATATCTTCTCCCATTCTGAAGTTTGCCTTTTAGTTGGATTGTTTCCTTCACTGTGCAGAACTTTTTATCTTCAGTAAGTTCCAATAGTTGTCCAATTGCTAAGACTAGGACTTCTAGTACTATGTTAAATAACAGTGGTGAGAGCAGACATCCCTGTTGTGTTCCTAACCATAGAAAAAAAGCTGTCAGTTTTCCCCATTGAAGATGATACTAGCTGTGGGTTTTCCATATGTGACCTTTATTATGTTGAGGCATGTCCCCTCTAACCCTGCTCTATTGAGGGTTTTTATCAAGAATGGATGTTGTATTTTGTAAAAAGCTTTTTGTCCATCTATTGAGAGGATTATATGGTTCTTATACTTTCTTTTATTAATGTGCTGCATCATGTTGATTGATTTGCAAATACTGAACCACCCCTGCAGCCCAGGAATAAATCCGACTTTATCATGGTGAATGGCTCTTTTAACATACTGTTGGATTCTATTTGTGACTCTTTCATGGAGAATTTTTGCATCCATGTTCATCAGGGTTATTGGCCTGCAGTTATCTTTTTTAGTGGAATATTTGTCTGGTTTTGGTATCAAGGTAATGTTGGCCTCATAGAATGAACTTGGAAGTTTTCCTTCCACTTCTATTTTCTGGAATAGTTTGAGAAGAATAGGTAATTAACATTTTTATTTAAATGTTTGGTTAGAATTCCTCTGTGAAGCCACCTGGCCTTGGACTTAAGTTTGTTGGGAGATTTTTGATGACTGTGTCAATTTCTTTGCTGCTTATTAGTCTTCTGAAATAAGTACTACTACTCTGGCTTTCTTTTGACATTCATTTGCATAATAAATGTTTCTCCATCCTCTCACTTTTAATCTGTGGGTGTCTTTAGGTCTAAAATGAGTGTCTAGTAGGCAGCATTGTAGAGGGGTCTTGTTTTTTAAGTCTATTCTGACACCCTGTGTGTTTTGATTAGGTCATTTACATTCAAAGTAATTATTGAAGGATATGTATTTAGTGTCATTTTATTGTTTTGTCATTTTAGGGATTTTCTCTGTTCCTTTTTTTTTATTTATTTTGTTTTTTAATCTTTTATTATTTTATTTATTTATTTTTTATTTTTTATTATACAGTATTTCCTTAGTTTTTGTTGTAATGTTCCATGATTCATTATTTGCATATAACACCCAGTGCACCATGCAATATGTGCCCTCCTTAATACCCATCCGAATCCCCCACCCCCTCCCCTCTGAAGCCCTCAGTTTGTTTCCCAGAGTCCACAGTCTCTCATAGATCATTCCCCCTTCTGTTTACCCCCCTTCATTCTTCCCTTCCTTCTCCTACCGATCTTCCTATTTCTTATGTTCCATAAATGAATGAAACCATATGATAATTGTCTTTCTCTGCTTGACTTATTTCACTTAGCATAATTTCCGCCAGTCCCGTCCATGTTGCTGCAAATGTTGTGTAATCATTCTTTCTGAAGGCTGAGTAATATTTCTCTGTTCCTTTCTCATCTGCATCATTTTTGGTCTTTCCTCTCATAGAGTCCCATTTAATACCTCTTGTAGGGCTGGTTTAGTGGTCACAAACTCATTTAGTTTTTATTTGGGAAACTCTTTATCTCTCCTCCTTTTCTGAATGATAGCCTTGCTGGATAGAGTATTCTTGACTGCAGATTTTTCCTATTCAACATGTTAAATACATAATGCCACTCTCTTTGGCTTGCACAGTTTCTTTTGAAAAATCTTTTGCTAGCCTTATGGCTTTTCCCTTATAAGTTACTGACTTTTGTCTTGATGCTTATAAAATTTGTTTCATTGCTATGTTTTGCCAATTTAAATACAAAATGTCTTGCTGTTGGCCTGATTTTATTGATTTTTAATGGGAGTTCTCTGTGCCTCCTGGGTTTGGCTGTCTATTTCCTTCCCCTGATTAGGGAAGTTTTCAGCTATTATTTCCTCAAACAAATCTTCTGCCCCCTTTTCTCTCTCTTCTTCCTCTGGGACTCTTACAATATGAATGTTACTATGTTTGATGGAGTCAGTGAGTTTCCTAAGTTTATTCTTGTGTTTCCTAATTCTTCTTTCTCTCTTTTGTTGCAGTTCATTATTTTCTCTTCTATATCACTTATTCATTCATCCTTGTTTTCATTATGTCCAGTCTGTTTTGAATGTCAGTTATTGTATTTTTCATTTCTGACTGATTTATCTCTGCAGTAAGGGCCTCCCTGAAGTCTTCCATTTTTTTTCTCAAACCCACCAAGAATCCTTATGATTGTTGCTTTAAATTCTCCATCACGCATATTACTTATATCATTTTTAATTAGATCTCCATTTGTGACCTTGTTTCATTTGGGATGAATTGCTCCATATTGGCACTTTGTCCAAATCTCTGTCGTCTTCTCTGTGTTAGAAAAGCCTCTTATTTTTCTTGCTCCTGAAACTAATGGGTTTATGAAAAAGAGGTCAAATAGTGTCCAGGGTCTGGTGCTTCAGGGGAGTGTCTCTGGCATGTGCTACATGTGCTCTGCTGCTGTGTTTTGGCTGCTCTGTCCCTCAGGTCAGTCATCTGTGGAGGATCTCCTTGCCTGTAGTGGGCACTGTTTGTAACTTGTCATAGTATGGTGAGTTTAAACTAGGTGTGCTCTGGTCTGCTTGTTAAACAGACATGATGTTTTTTCCACTAGAACTGAAGACTTGCAGAACTCTAGTTAGTAGATGTGGTATGTACAGGTGTTTTTGCTGGTCTTCTGGGGAAGGGCCCACTGTGCTCATCCTTAGGCACACTTGTCCAAGAAAAGCAGTACCAGCACAGTGGGGGGGTGGGGGGCAGGTCTTGGTGTAAGCAAGTTGATGTCTGTAGTGAGGTGGTATGTAAGAGCTGTGTCTCAGAACATTCTGTTATGGAAGGATGATGAGAGAATTTATTCCAGGCACATTCCCATTACTGTTCTTTTGTTGGTCAAGGTCATAACAGGGCTATTAACTTCCCCACACTTCTCCACTGTTACTTGGCCCCTTTGGCATATGGATCTAACATCTCCTGAGAGCAGCAGTGCCATCCTCTGTGCTGTGTATCATAAAAGTGCAGGTGGCAATAAGACAATAATTTGACTAACCTACTGAAGCCTTCAGTTTGATATGACAGGAAAGCATTAAGGCTAGAAGCAAGGCCCTATGAGGTTATGACCTAGGTACCAGCAGCTGCTGCAGCAGGCAGAATCTTGCAGTGTATGATCTCCTTCATGAAGACAGTGATGCCTCTCAATGAACTTGTCTATCAAAGATTAATACCTTCTCTCTATTGACTGTAAAAAGGTAGCTTATCCCAGGTGACATTCCTACAAGGCCATATGTAGAATTACCATGAAAATATGGCAATGAAAAATTTACAGTGTATTGAGGGAAGGAATAAAATACAAGGACAGATATGTATAGATATTATTAGGGGGAAAAACCCTTTAAGTAAGAAAAAATAATTCCACTGATCATCATACATACATACTGCTCTATCACTACCCTCCTGTGTGATCCAGCATTCCTAATCCTCTCCCAACTTCTAGCCATGGCATGACTACTTTCTATTGTGTTATAAGATTTGCTTAGTATCATGTTTATGGTTTATTGCCTGCTTACCTCACTATACTATAAAGGCTAAAAGGACAAGGAATTTCATCCATTTTATTCATTGAATAATCAAAGGAACTACAAAGTCCCTTTAACATAGCAAAAATTCAATCATATTTATTAGTAAGTTAATGTGGAGAAGGGAACAAAATGTGTATTAAAATCAAACATTTTCTGACAAAAATAGAAGAAAATCCTATCTAGAATGTTTAAAGAAAGTGGGGATTCATTTGCTCATATGGCTGAAAAATCCAAAGTAGGTCTAGCTTCATGTTTAGCTTAGGAAGGACTTGAAGATCTGTCACCAGTGTCTGACTGTGTCAGTGTCTTGATTCTCCTTCTACTCTATTTTTCATTGTCAGGAACTGCAGTGGCCCCTCACAACTTCCCAAATACCATCCCACTGTGAAAAAGAAAATGGTTCCTTCATGATGCTCAAAAGCCCCAGGGTTAGCTATTATTTGGGATTAATCTGGTTTCTTGGGGCCAGGACAGTGTAATGTTTCATCTGGCAGAGTCCTTGGCCACATATGCCCCACAAGCCAGGGAGAGAGAAGGCAGCATCATTAGAAATGCATGGGTTGAGTGGTGCATTAGAAACTCATGTATGTCAAATGTTTTAAAGAAAATCATGATTAAAAACTTAACAGTATAGGAAAGACTTCCCTAGTTAAAATAAACTTCAAATTATTTCAGAGATTGAGTGGAAATACTGTGGAGAAGGGAAGGCTCAATGAGTCCAACCTCCCCTAACCTGGAAATCTCAAGTTTTATCTACAGTGTTATCTCACATATATGTCTATAAAAGGATTAAGCATGTATTATCAAAATGCAAAAGGAATTGTAGAACATAAAACTAGCAATTATAAAGAAAAAATAATACAAAAATGAAATTCTGTTTAGCCCAATATTACTGCCTGAGTATAAAAATAAGAAATTTTGTAGAGTTGCTTGCATTCCAAAGTATAAATATATACTCCCAAATATGCTGGCTTATATTTATTTCCATCAAGCTCTAAAGCCTTCTGATAATTTGTTAATCTATTGTTTATAAAAAGAATTCTTAAATTTAAAAATGGATGTTAAAGTCAATAAATATATATAAATGCTACATGAGATAAACTTTCTACAGGTTCACATTTAGTCCATTTAATAATTTACTTTTTCCTAATAAAGACCTTAAACCGTTTCAGAACAAAACAGAAATAAACTAGTATGGAGAGTACTTACTTTCCTGATATGATTCCCCGTTCCTTATTGCCCCTTCTGAACATTTGTAAGTGTGTCTGCACATTTGGAATTTCACCTTATGGTACTCTATTTTAAGGGTACATAACCAGGAACAGATTGCATCTAAATATAGAGACGAGCTCTATTATATTATCTTTAGTTTAGCTTTAAAACTATCAATCAAATTAGAATTACAAATCGATTTATTTATTTAAAGTAATATCATATGTCAGCTTTAGAGTTTGTCCTATATAATTATCACATTATAATCAGTTAAATGAGTATTAATTATTTTGGCATTATCTCCCACAGTGAATACTTAAATATAAGCCTCTATTAAAACATATCACCCTTGTTAAAGAGTGGTTCCCTGTATATCTCAGTCACAGAACATTAGCCCTGGAATGGACCCACAGATCATCTAATTAAAAATTACTCATTTGGGGCGCCTGAGTGGCACAGCGGTTAAGCGTCTGCCTTCGGCTCAGGACGTGATCCCGGCGTTCTGGGATCGAGCCCCACATCAGGCTCCTCTGCTGTGAGCCTGCTTCTTCCTCTCCCACTCCCCCTGCTTGTGTTCCCTCTCTCGCTGGCTGTCTCTATCTCTGTCAAATAAATAAATAAAATCTTTAAAAAAAAAATTACTCATTTGACATGTAGATAAACTCTACTCACCTCTAAGTTTAGCTAGAAGCCAAATCTCAGAATCCAGTGCTATTTTCAATAAACCATACTTCCTTCTCTTCTTACGTTCTCTCTTTAAGTACAAAACCTATAGAGTATTTCAAGTTTTTTTAACTTGGTTGGTAGTTTAAAAACAAAAGTATCTTCTTGATTGATATGTAATCAAAGATAGCTCAGAGTATTTCTAGACCTTTCTAGATGAGGTATCTTAAATAGATCATGCTGCTAAGTACATAACATCAGAATTTCACTTACTCTAAAATCTCACTCAGTTATTTCTATGAGTCCCTGGGGTGTCACATAAAGGTCATTGAGTGTTTACATATCCACAGGGTGTGAGTATCCCTGTGTGAAAAACACTAAGTTATATTACTACAACACACAAACACACACACACGCTCACACGCACACACACAGAGTACATTCTTCCCTACCTTGCTGTACTCTCAGTAGACCTAGAATTTTTGCTTGAACAAAAATCGAGAATTCTTTAATTGTGTCTATATCAATATTACAGCTGAAGCATGCAGCATATTATGCTGACACTTTTATTTCTTGGACATATTTACTTGAGAACTGAAATTTTTAAGTTCTTTTGTTATTGAAAAATAACAGACATAAAGAAATGTACATACATTAGAAGTGTTTATTTCAGCGAATTTTCACCAAGTGAACACGTCTGAAAACCTGAACCTACCTTAAAAAATAGAATATTATGACCATCTAAGAAGATTCCTCCTGCCCTCTCCCAGTTGTTACCACTCCCGGAAGTGGTTATCTGTATCTTGACTTTTAACGCCATTTATTAATTTGCCTTTTTTTTTTTCGCTTTACATAAATAGATTTATATCCTAGGGCATTCTTTTGTCTGTGGCTTTTTTCACAAAACATTATCTTTGTGAGACTTATTTGCTGTACAGTATTCCATCATATACATATATCACAGTGTATTCATTAGACTGTTGATAAACATGTGAATTGTTTCCAGGTTGTGACTATAGTAAATAGTGTTGTTCTGTTGGTTCTAAGGCTAGGATCAGAATTACTGGGTCATAGGGCTTATGTGTGCTTGGTTTTATCAACATTATTAGTTTTCCAAGTGTATGCACCAATTTAAACTTCTTTTAGGAATGTATGACTGTCTTGTCTCATCAACAATTATGGGTATTTTCCTGGATTTTACATTTTAACAATTGTGGTACATTTATAGCTGTATCTAAATGTGATCGCTTCGGTTTTTATGGAGCATGGTGTTGATTCATTCAAAACAACAGAACACATTACATCATGGCAAACATTTGCACGGCCTCCGAAAACCAAGAACTTGAAATTACAGGCTAATACTGAAAACAGCGTTCTCAATAGGGTGACTATATAACTTATCATTCAAACAGGGACAATAGGCAACAAACCAAGATTATTCCTGACATTTATCACCCATACTGCCAAATAGATTTTTTCTTAAAATATGACATAGTTAGTGCTATAAGTTTGCATAAATATAATATATAAATTGACCTTGAAGATTTATAAGATTTCCTTAGAAAGCATTGCCGTTAATCCTATAAGTAGAAGTTCTGCCTACTGGATCAGTAGCAGTAGAGTAGTTTAAAAACAAAACCCCAAATTTCTTTTTATTTTTTGAATAAATGTACTCCAATTGTGATTTTAACATGCATCACCCTAATGACAAATAAAATTGAGCATTTTTTCGTGTGTATTGGTCATTTGGATACTGTTTTTTTATGGAATTCCAGTTCAAGTCTTTTGAATTTGAACAGGCAAAATCTAAAGAAATTTCTACCTTTATTGATTTATAGGAGTTGTTTGTATTTTCTTTGTATGAATTGTCAACTATATGTATTGGAAATACTTTCTCCCACCCAGTAACATGTTATTTCACTCCCTTAGTAGTTGTTTCACTCTCTTTGTCTTGATAAACAAAAGTTGAAATATTAATATAGTTCAATTTATCAATTTCTTTCTTTATGGTACATTGGTACAATGTATATGGTATATGTACATATGGTACATTCTGTTTTTGATTTCATAAAAAAATCTTTATATTCAAAGGTCAGATATCCTATGTTTTCTTCTAAAATCTTTATTGTTTTACCTTTCAACTTTACAATTCCATCTAAAATAGTTTTGGCTTGTAGTGTGAAGTAGGAATTAGGATTTCTTTTTTTGGCATGTGCCTATTCAGTAGATCCAGTAGCATTTATTGAACAGACCAGCTTTTCTATCACTTGATTCCCAATAAAGAGATAATTTAAGTATGGGTCTATTTATGTTTCTTTGATTTATTAGTCTAAACTCATGCCATACTTCATTTTATTTACTATTGAAGCTTCATAAGGTTTTATTGTTAACAGTACATATCTTCCACCTTTCTTTTACTTCTTTATTTTCCATGAAAAGTAAATATTTTTTAATTGAAGTATAGTCGACATTTGATTGATGTTATGTTAATTTCAGGTGTAAAATGTAGTAATTTAACAAATCTATTTGGTCGTCTATGCTCATTACAAGGGTAGCTACTACTTATCACCATACAATGCTATTATAATATCATTGACAGTATTTCCTATGCTGTAACTTTCATCAACATGACTTTTTCCGTGACTGGAAGACTTTCTCTTCCAATCTCCTTTACTCATTGTCCCACCCCTATACCACCCTCCCCTCTGGCAACCATAAGTTTATTCCCCCACCCACCTCCCCACTGGTAACCATCAGTTCGTTCTCTATAGTAGGAGTTAGGTTTTTGGTTTGTCTCTCTTCTATTTTGTTTGGTTTGTTTCTTAAATTCTGCATATTAGTGAAATCATATGGTATTTATCTTTCTCTAACTTAATTCACTTGACATTATACTCTCTAGATCCATCCATGTTGTTACAAATGTCTTTATTATGGCTGAATAATATTCCTGTGTGTGTGCATGTGTTTGTGTGTATCTGTCTGTCTATCTATGTATCTATCCACTACATCTTCTTCATCTATTCATGGACACTTGGGTCCATATTTTGGTTATTATAAATAATGCTCCAGTAAACATAGGGGAGCATATATCTTTTCAAATTACTGTTTCATATTCTTTGGGTAAATACCCAGTAGTGAAATTACTGATATGATATATGATATGATAGTTTTATTTCTAAATTTGGAGGAACCTGCCTACTATTTTCCATAGTGGTTACACCAGTTTGCGTTCCCACCAACAGTGCACCAGAGTTTCTTTTTCTCCATATTCTCACCGACCCTTGCTGTTTCTTCTGTTTGGGAATTTAATCACCTGACAGGTGTGAGGTGATATCTCATTGTGGTTTTGATGTGCATTTCCCTAATAAAGAGTGATGTTAAGAATCATTTTATGTGTCTGTTGGCCATTTGTCTGTCTTCTTTTGAGAAATACCTGTTCCTGTCTTCTGCCCATTGTGTTAATTGTATTTAGTTTTTTTGGTGTTGAGATGTATCAATTCTATACATATTTTGGATATTAACCCCTTAGTGGATGCATCATTTGCAAATTTCTTCTCCCATTCAGTAGGATAACTTTTAGTTTTGTTGATTGTTTCCTTTGCTGTGCAGAAGCTTTTTATTTGATGTAGTCTCAATAGTTTATTTTGCTCTTGTTTCCCTTGCCTCAGGAGATATACTTTAAAAAGTCAAAGAAATTATTGTTCGTGTTCTAGGATTTTTATGGTTTCTGGTCTTACATTTAGGTCTTTAATCTATTCTGAGTTAATTTTTGTGTGTGATAAGGAAGTGGTCCAGTTTTATTCTTTTGCATCTAGCTGTCCAGTTTTCACAATACCATTTTTTAAAGAGATTGTCTTGTCTCTGCATATTCTTGCTGCCTTTGTCAAAGATTAATTGACCACATAATTGTGGGTATATTTCTGTGCTCCCTATTCTGTTCCATTATTTATGTGTCAGTTTTTATGCCAGTGCCATACAATTTTGATTACTATAGCTTTGCAGTTTATCTTGTTACTTGGGATTGTGTTACCTCCAATTTTGTTCCTTTTCAAGCTTGAGTTGACTAATTGAGGTCTTTTGTAGTTCCATACAAATTTTAGTATTATTTGTTCTACTTCTGTGAAGAAATCTCTTGGTGTTTTGATAGGGATTGCATTAAATCTACAGATTGCTTTGGATAATATGGACATTTTAACAATATTTGTTCTTTTAATCCAGGAACATAGAATATCTTCCCATTTGTTTGTGTCATCTTCAATGTCTTTTATCAATGTTTTACAGTTTCCACAGTACAGGTTTTCCATCTCAGTGGTTAAGTGTATTCCTAAGTATTTTACTATTTTGTGCAATTTTAAATGACATTGTTTTCTTAATTTCTCTTTTTGTTCCTATATTAATGTATAGAAATGCAGTGAGTTTTTGTAGATATTTTGTATCCTGTGACCTTACTGAATTCATTTACCAGTACTAGCAGCTTTTGGTGAAATCTTAAAGGTTTTTTATTTATAATATCATATTATCAGCAAATAGTACAAGTTTTACTTCTTCCTTACCAATTTGGATCCCTTTTATTTCTTTTTCTTGTCCAATCACTGTGGCTAGGACTTGCAGCACTATGTTGAATAAAAGTGGTTAGAGTGAACATCCTTCTGTTTTTCCTGAACTTAGGAAAAACATTCTGTTTTTCACCACTGAGTATGATGTTCGAGGTGGGTTTTTCATATACGGCCTTTATTATGTTTAGATATGTTCCCTCTAAACCTACTTTGTTGAGAGATTCTATCATGAATGTATGTTGTACCTTTTCAAATGCTTTTTCTGCTTATACTGAACTGATCCTGTCGTTTTTACCCTTCTTCTTGCTGTGATGTACCATGTTGATGGATTTGTGAATATTGAACCACCCTTGTATCCAGGACTAAATCCCATCTGATTGTGGTGAAGGGTTTTTTTTTTTTTTTTAACGTGTTGCTAGAATTGGTTTGCTAATGTTTTTGAGGATTTTTACATTTATGTTCATTCTAGAGATACTGGCCTATAGTTCTCTTTTTTTGTAGTGTCTTTATCTGGTTTTGGTATGGGAGTAATGCTGGCCTCATAGAATAAATTTAGAAGTTTCTTTTCTGTTTTTTGAAATAGCTTGAAGAGAATAGGTATTAATTTTTCTTTAAATGTTGAGAAGAATTCACTGTGAAACCATCTGGTCCTGGGCTTTAGTTTGTTGGGAGTTGTTTTTTTTATTTATTTGTTTTGTATTTTTTTTATTACTGAATCAATTTCATTATTAGTAATGAGTCAGTTTAAATTTTCTATTTCTTTCTGATTCAGTTTTGGGAAGTTAGATATTTCTAGAAATGCATCCATTTCCTCTAGATTGTCCAGTTTGTTGGCATGTAATTTTTCATAATATTCTCTTAAAATTGATTATATTTCTATGGTGTTAGTTGTTATTTCTCCTCTTTCACTTCTGATTTGGTTTTGGGTTTTTTTAATGAGTCTGGCTAAAAACTTATCAGTTTTGTTGATAGGAACCAACATTTGTTCTATTGTTTTTATACTTTCATTTATCTCTGCTCTACTCTTTATTATTTTCCTCCTACTGGTTTTGGGTTTTGCTCTTCTTTTTCTAACTCTAGATGTAACGTCAGGTTGTTTATTTGAGATTTTTCTTGTTTCCTTTTGGAGGCCTGTTTTACAATAAATTTTGCACTTAGAAAAGTCTTTGTGGCATACCAAAGATTTTGGAGCATTCTTTTTTCATTTTTACGTGTTTCTGTGTATTGTTTGATTTCTTTTTGATTTCTGAGTTCACCCATTCATTGTTTTTAGCCTGTCATTTAACCTCCATGTATTAGTGTTCTTTCCAGATTTTTGTTCTGGTTGATTTCTAGTTTTATAACACAGTTAGAGAAGATGCATGGTATGACTTTTACCTTTTTGAATTTGTTGAGATTTGTTTTGTGGTCTAATAGGTGATCTGTTCAGGACAGTGTTCCATGTGAATTTGAAAAGATTATGTATTTTGCTGTTATAGGATGAAATATTCTAAATATATCTATTCCGTCTGATCAAAGTGCCATTTAAAGCCACTCTTTCCCTGTTGATTTTCTGTTTGAGTGAAATATCCATTGAGGTAAGTGGGGTGTTAAATTCCCAACTTTTGTTGTATCACTACTAATTATTTCTTTTATGTTAACTGTTTTATATATTTGGGTGCTTCCCCATTGGGCACATATATATCTACAATTTTATATCTTTTTTTGGATTGTTCCCTTTATAATTGTGTAGTGTCCTTCTTTGTCTCTTATTACAGTCTTTGTTTTAAACTCCGTTTTTTCAGATAAAAGTATTGCTACCCCAGCTTTCTTTGTTTCCATTTGCATGATAAATGCTTTTCCATAACTTCACTTTAAAACTACATGTGTCTGAAATGAGTTTTTTGTAGGCAGCATATAGATAGGTCTTGTTCTTTTATCTATTCCATAACCCTATGCCTTTTGATTGGAGCATTTAGTCCTTTTACATTTAAAATAATTACTGATAGGTATGTACTTACTGCCATTTTGTTACTTGTTTTACTGTTTGTTTTTTAATTCTTCTCTGTTCCTTTCCTCTCTTGTTCTGTTTCAAGATTTGTTGCCTTTCGTTAGTGATACACTTTGATTCCCTTCTCTTTATTTTTTTGCATATCCATTACTGGTTTTTGATTTGTGGTTACATTAGAATTGTCTATAACATCTTATGCGTACAGCAGTCTTTATTAAGTTGATGGTTGCTTAAATTTAAACCCATTCTTGACTCTTCTCCCCATGATGTCATACTTTACATCCTTTTATTTCATGAATTCCCTGGACTGATTCTTAACAGAAAACCTATTTGACTGCTTTTGTGCTTCCTACTTTTCTTAATCCTACTTACAGTCTTTACTTTTTGCAAAAGGAATCCCCTTTAACAATTCTTGTAAGGCTGGTTTAGTGGTCATGAATTCCTTTAACATGTCTGTCTGGAAAACTCTTTATCTGTTTTTCTATTCTGAGTGATTATCTGTTGGGTGAATATTCTTGGCTGGAGGTTCTTTTCTTTCAGCACTTTTAATATATCATACCACTCCTTTCCAACCTGCAAATGTTCTGCTGAAAAATCAGCTGATCACCCTGTGGTGTGTCCCTTGTATGTGACTGTTTACTTTTTTCTTGCTGCTTTTAAAAGTCTTTATCACTACTTTTTTGCCATCTTAATTTCTATGTGTCTTGGTATGGACCTCCCTAGGTTGATTTTGTTGGTGCCTTTCTATGCCTCCTGGATCTAAATGTTTGTTTCCTCCCCCAGACCCAGGAATTTTTCAGCTATTACTTCTTCAATATATTTTGCAGATGTTATTATGCTTGCTGAGTTCCCTAAGTCTATCTTCTCTTTTTCTCTCTCTCTTTCTTGTTCAGCTTGATTGCTTTCTATTATTGTGTCCTCTAGGTCTTCTGTGTCCACAGGCTCTTCTGCTTCCTCTAGCTTATTATTTATTTCATTTAGTGTACTCTTAATTTCAATTATTGAGTTCTTCACCACTGATTGGTTATTTTTTTATGCTTTCTATCCCTTAGTTGAAAGTCTTGCTGTGGTATTCCACTCTCCTCTCAAGTCCATTATGTATCTTTACAATCATTGCTTTAAGTTCTCTATCAGGCATATTGCTTATCTTCATTTTGTTTAGCTCTGCTGCTGTGTTTGTGTCTTCTTTCATTTGGGATATATTCCTCTGTCTCCTCATTTTGTCTAATTCTCTGTTTCTATGTGTTAGGAAAGTCAGCTACATCATCTGCTTTTGAAAATAGTGGTCTTATGAATAAGAGGTCCCATAGTGCCCTGTAGTGCAGTGTACCCTATTCACCAGAACCTGGCACTCATGGGTGTCTCCTGTGTGAGTTGTACACACCCTGATGTTGTGGCTGAACCACTTTTGCCTCAGTCCAGTTGTCTGCAATAGCTGTCTACTTGTTGGGGGCAGAGTTTTGTCCCTGTGTTAATGGGTCAGCTTGGGGCCATTTTGGGTTTGACTTGAGTTGGACCAGGCAATTGCCAGAGGTACAGTAGCACTAAATTGCCGGACACTTCCCCTGTGTTATCCTTTGAGATTTTATTGGTGGGTAGGGCCTGTACTCAGACCAGATATCTTTCCCCAGCCCACTATTGGTGGTATTCAGACTGGTATGTGTTGTTATTTTCACTCTCCCACATGCAGGATCTACTACGGAGTGTGCTGGCCCCTGTTGGGCTGTTTGCACAGTGCCAGGATTGTGGTACAGCTTTGGATCAGCTCTGGCCCAGGGCATATTGGAGGGGGCAAGTCTGCAGGACAATGCAGGGACTGGGGACATGGTGCCAGCAAGGTTGGATCTGCCTGCACTGGAGGGGGCCTGCAGCCACCAGGAACTGAGGCAGGCTGGGTTTGAGAGGCCAGAGCTGCAGAAGCATGCAGGGGTAGGTACCAGGTATTATTAAGGTTTTCTCAGGTCTGTTGTGGGAGGGGACATGGAGCGAGAGCCTGGCTAGAGTGGGTGTGTCCTGAGGAGAACACAGGAGCTAGATGTCCTGTTAGAAAGTTAAGTATCCAGTGTTGGTGGATTGCTGGTTCCACAGGTGGCCCTGTGTCTAGGCTGGAGGATGGGAGAGAGAAATGGTGCTGCCTGGTCCTCCATTCCTGGAGAAATCTCCTGACAATCCCTGCCCCTCCTGTGCATCCATGTCACCTTGGTGGGACAGCTGGAGCTGTAGTAAGCACTGAACAGGGGTGTCCCAATGTGTACCACACTGAGGCTACCTTGATGGAATGGCTGGGGCTGGTATGGGCTAGGGTACAGAATTCCCTGAGGTGGTTGGCTAGCTAGGCACCTGGTCCCTGCTCCCATCCATGCTATCAAGGTGGAGGGGGATATAAAGGGGTTGACCCAGAGTGAGTTCCAGCTTCTCCCTTTCTTGTTGGTGGAGTTTGGGGCTCGATATTTTATGTACTAGTTGCTCTTTCAAACTGTGGCTTTTTTCTCTGCCCCAGGGCAGATGAATCTGCTGATGGTACCTCAGTACGAACCCTCCCCACAGCACCTTGCAGCATCAGGGATGGGAATTCCCTTTTTCACTGTTTCTCCAACTCTCTTGCTACTCTCCATGTGGTATCTGTGTTTTCCATTGTGCAGAAGCTCTTCACTCAGCCCTGAGCTATTGGTAAAGAAAAATTGCTCTATTAGTAGGTATAGATTTGGTGTGTCTGTGGAGGAGGTGAATTCAGGGTCCTCCTATATTCCCATACAATTCCCCTTGCTTTTCTTTCTTCTTAATTTTATTTTTGCTTTTTATTTCTCCTTAACTTCAAGAAGAAAACCTTCTAATATTTGTATCAGAATTGCATTGAAGCAATGGATCAACTTAGAAATTATTGACATCTTTTAAATATTGAGTTAGCATTCTATGAAAATGAGATATTCTGATATTTAGTTGTAAAATCTTTAATTTCTTTCAATATGTTTTATAAAGTTCTTGTGACTCTTCTAAATTTTATTGGGGGTATTTAATATTTTTGTTATAAACGTTATTTTAAAATTTTACTTTCTACTTGTATCTAGAATATAAATATAAAAATTATTTGTATTAATCTATTAAATTAGCTTTTAGCTTTAATTGTGTAGGTTTTTTAGGACTTTCTCCTTACACGGTCACATTCACCTGTGAATAATGATGACTGTATTTATTCCTTCCCCTCTGTCATACTTTGTTATTGTTTTTCTTTCTTAGTACTAACCATGGCCACCTGTACATTGCCAAATAATATTGGCAGAAGAAGGCATCTTTGTTTGGGGGAGGTGGGATATTTTTGAAAGTTCACTATGATGTATGGTGTTTTCTATAGGATTTTTGCAGATACATTTTTTTTCAGATTTAAAGTATTCTCTTTTAACCCTAGCTTGCCAAGAATTCTTACCATGAATGGAAGTTGAACTTTATCAAAGGATTTTCTCTTCATATTTACCATATGATTTTTCTCCTTTGTTTTGTAAATGTACTGAATTACATTGATTTATTTTCATATGTTAAACAAACCTTATATTCCTTTAATAGACCTAGTCTGTTGTGATGTATTAACCTTTTCATGTATTCCTGAATTCAAATAATTATTTCAAAAGAGGGCATCATGAGATAAATTGTCAAGCACTGCATTTTTTATAGCAAACTAATTTAACAGTAAATGTATATTTTTATAACTTATCTTGATCCTGTAAGGAGCATTATCAGTCAATTGGTTTGTTTCTGTGATAAAATGCTGTCTTAAAAGAACATAAAGGACAGACCCCAAAGTTACTCCTGCAAGCATAGCAAGGTTAAAAAAAGGAGAACTCTGGGGCACCTGGGTGGCTCAGTTGGTTAAGTGTCTGCCTTCGGCTCAGGTCATGATCTCCATGTCTTGGGATCAAGCCCACGTCAGGCTCCCAGCTCAGCGGGGAGTTTGCATCTCCCTCTCCCTCTCCCTTTGCATCTCCTCCTACTTGTGCTCTGTCTCTCTCTCAATTTAATAAATACAATTTAAAAAGATAAAAATTAAAATAAAAAGGAAAACTCCTATTAGCTAAACATAGATATAGAAATAGATCTATTCCTATCTCTTGATAGGTAGGTAGCTAGGTTGGTTAGATAGATAGATAGGTATCTTGCTAAGATTATAAGTGTTATTTTAATTCTTGGACATATTTACTTTCATCTACAGTTTGTGAAAGTAAGTACATTAAAATGCTGAAACTTAATACAAGGTAAGATTTTTGTAAGATCTTTTTCAAAAATTAGGTATACAAATTTTTTAAAGCTAAATTATAATAGGAAGAGCTCCAAAAGCAAAAAACCTATTAGGAAAGCTTGGTGTTCAGTTTTTCACTAGAAATTGTTTAAAACATTCATGTGATTAAAAGAAAAAATGTCAAAGGCAAATTATGCACTGGTATATTTCCAGCATTTGTGACAGAGCAAAGGTAAATATTACTCCTAAGGGATAAACAGCTTTACAAATACATTTTATAAATTAATCACATGAGTGGAAAAATGAACAGCTGAAATAAATCAGTAAGACACAAAATAAGAGCTAATAAATGTATGAAATATAAGAAATGCAGGCCAAAAAAAACCCAAACCATTTCTCAGCTATCAGTTTGACAAAATTATGTATCACATTATTGACCAGTAAAAAACAGAAATGAACATGGTCAGATTCTTCAGATTCTCCTGAGAGAGATGTAAACTTAAAGAACAGTTTTTGGCCAGTTGTGGACGTTTGAATGGAGAGCCTTAAAATGTTTATGCATTTACCTCTACCAAATAATTTCACCTAAAATGATCAAAGCAAAAAATCCTCACTGAAACTTATAAAAGGTGATATGAAACCATTACAATAACAAAGCAGGAGTATTTAATTACACCTACATGTGCAACCTAAATAAATGAGCAAATAAAAAAATAGAATTAGGCCCGTGAATACAGAGAACAAATTGAGGGTTGCCAGAGTGGACAGGAGTGGGGGATTGGGCAAAATGGGTAAGAGGTGTATAAGATACAGTCTCCCAGTTATGGAATTAATAAGTAATGGGAATAAAACGTACAGCATAGGAAATATAGTCAATGGTGTCATAATAGCATTGTATGGTAACAGAGGCTATACTTGCGGTGAGCATAGCATAAGGAATTGAGTTGTGGAATCACTATATTGTATACCTGAAACTACTGTAACATTGTGGGTCAACTATACTTTAAAAAAAAAAAAGAGTAGTCATGACAAATACCAAAGAGATATTAAATTAAAAAAATACAAAATACTGCATTAAAAAATCATATTTTAGTTTTCTATTGCTGTGTAAGAAATATCACAAATTTAGCACCTTAAAAAATATCCATTTATTAGCTCACATTTCTGTATATCAGAAGTCTGGCATGGCAGGACTTGATTCTCTGTTCAAGGTTTCCACAAGTTGGCTATCAGAGTATTCGCTGGAGGCTGTAGGGAAATAGCCACTTCCAAGCTCATTATTGTTGATAGCAGAATTCAGTTCCCTGTGATGGTAATACTTAGTGCCCTGTTTCCTATTGTCTGTCAGCTAAGGAGTGGGAAATGTTCTCAGCTCTTAGAGGGCATCCCCTCCACCTTCTAGCCCGCATTGGTATATCATATTCTTCTTGTGCTTTGGATTTCTGACTTCTTACTTCCAATTTCTCACTTCTAGATTCAGATTTAAAGGGCTTGAATGTCTGGGTGGCTCATTTGGTTAAGCATCTGCCTTTGACTCAGGTCATGATCCCAGGGTCCTGGGATCCAGCCCCGCATCGGGCTCCCTGCTCAGCCTGCTTCTCCCTCTCCGTCTGTGTGCGCTCACGTGCTCTCTCTCTAATGAATAAATATTTAAAAAATAAAAAAAAAAATAAAGGCTCAAAGATCAATTGATTTGGGATCCTAATTACTTAAGTAAAATTCATTCACAGTAGCTAGATTAGCATTTGATTGAATAACTGAGAGGTATGAGTATCAGTGACAGAAATCTTGAAGGCTGTCCTAGAAATCAGCCTACCACAAATCTAGAATAGAATGTATTATTACCCTCATTTATATATAAGTGAAGGAATACTTATAAACTTCCATATATACAAATGCTTTCTGTAAAGAGACATATGCTGTCAACAATTTATACATGTACAATAATTTTAGATGTGATTCTAATATTCACCTTCTACTTATAAGTTTGGGAATTTTATATAATGGACATTATTACAATTATAAAGAAGTAAACATATTTTTGAACCCTGTCTGGAGGTTTATTTTTCCAGATATAAGAATCTCTTTTTAACAGATGTACCTATCAAATGGTGTTACTAGTGTTATACTTTCAAACCAGAGACCATATTGACGGTATCAGAGCAACCTTATAGAGAGGTACAAAAAATACACTTAAATTTTTTTGCAGTTTCTTTGAGCAGTTAAATCCCATTTTGATGCATGCTCAATTGAGAATTAAAAGTTCAAATATTGATTTGCATAGGAAATTAGCAATTAAGTACCCATATAATTAACTTGCACCTGCCAATTGAGGCAACAATTAAGTTTGCAGATACCTTAAAAGAAACTTCTGAAAATACTCGTGTAGATATTCAAAAGTTCACAATTCTACAGAGAGATACATGTGTCCGTGAGAATGTGACCATCTATGTGGAGTATAACTGATGAAGGGCCTGGCTGCCATGGTTTGAAATTCTTCAACAGGTTGGCACAGAGGTCATATCCATAGGCTGCTCACTGCCGATGACTAGAATGCACTAGGGATACTAAGGCAGATCTGTGCTTGGGAGACCCAAGACTTCAACTCCTGGCTTTGGGTCACGGACTGTACAGAAGCCCTAACACATGTATTGGTAGAATTATGTCCCCCAAAACATATGTTGAAGTCATAATCCCTAATACCTGTGAATATGATTTTTCTTTAGAAATAGGGTCTTTGCAGTTGTACTCAATTTAAAATGAGGTCATACTACATTAGAGTGAACCCTTATGTAATGAGTGGTATCCTTTAAGAAGAGCAGGATTTTTCAGACACAAGGGAAAGATGAACATGTGAAAACAGAGCCAGAAATTAAAGTGGTACAGCTACCAACCAAAGAATACCAAGGATTGTCAGCAACCACCAGAGAACCTAGGAAGAGGCAAGGAAGGATTCTCCCCTACAGCCTTCAGAGAAGCCATGACCTTGCCAAAACCTTCATTTCAGACTTAAAGTCTCCAGAATTGTGAGAGAATACATTTCCATCTATGTGTGTACTCACACCCAGTTTGTGATCATTTGTTGTGGTACCTCTAGGAAACTAGTACAGTACCAACCTGTCTTTCTTCTCTGCATGACTCAGAGTCAATGTATTTAGTGGTGTGACAGCATTCTCAGCCTTATTCAGCCCCTGCTCCATTTCTATCACACAGGTTATTTCCCCTAATACCATCTTTATGTGCTTATGACATGTTTCTTAGAGATTTTAGATGAACACAGTGCCCTGCACAGAAAATGAAGCAAACCATATTTAATTCTATGTTAAATAACATTTAATAATATAAATGTGTAACAACTGATTTGAAAATTTTATTTGCACTTCCCTGATTGTTGCTGAGGTTAACTATATCTACTTACGTTGGTTGGCCGTGAGTATGTCTATTAGCAGTCCACAGAAACCATGGCTAAACAGCAGGAGCTTGACACATGGTAGAGACTACCTGAAGTGAGGAGAGCGACACATCCGCTCACGGAAAACACTGCCATAAATAAGTCGAAAGGAAAAATACCTTGGGTCTTTCCTTCTGTGCATCTTCAGTGCCTCTGATTAGCCAACATACCCATAGGCCTGATATAAGGGAGCATGGGAGAAGAAAGGCAAAGAATGGATCTAGTACAAACGGAAAATAACCAGCAACTAGACTTTGCCCGTTTTTGTACAGTTACTGGTCTTTTCTTCTCTAATAATTTGCATGAAATTTTTACATATTCTGAAGTTAGTTATAAAGTTGGAAATATCCTTGTCTTTATGATTGTTTTTTCTCTTAGTTTTATTTAGATATAACTGACATACATCGTATAAATTTAAGATAAACAGAATAATGACTTAAATATATTTTGAAATGAATACCACAATAAGTTATAACATTGATCACCTTACATACTTAAAAAAAAAGAAGAAACATGCTCTTTTTTCTTGTGACAAGAACTTTTAAGATCTTCTCTTAGCAACTTTCAAATATATCATATAGCACTGTGAACTATAGTAATCACATTATTCATTTCATCTCTAATTTTTATTACTGAAAGTGTATACCTTTTGAACACCACCTGCAATTCCTCTAGTAACCATGAATCTGATCTCTTTCTGTGAGTTTGGTTTACTTTATTTTTAAAAATTTTTTAGAGTCTGCACGTAAGTGAGCTCACACAGTCGTTTGCCTTTCTCTGTTCAACTTATTTCATTGAGCATAATGCCCTCAAGGTCTAACGTGTTGCAAATATCAGGTTTTCTTCTTTTTATGGCTGAGTAATATTCCATTGTATACATGTTCTGCAACTTTTTTTTTTTATTAATCCTGTCTCTATTGATGAACACATAATTTTTCCATGTCTTGGCTCTGGTAAATAATGCTTCAGTGAACATAGGGGTGCGGAAATCTTTCTGACATAGTGGTTTTTGTTTTGTTTTTTAATGTATACCCAGAAGTGAAATCACTGGATTAGATGGCAATTTTATTTTTAGTTTTCTGGGGAACCACCATACAGTTTTCTTTATAGCAGTTGTACCGATTTACAATTCCACTGACAGTGCAAGAGGATTCCCTTTCCTCAACATCCTCGATAGCATTCATTGTCTCTTGCCTTTCTGATGATAGCCACTCTGTGAGGCAGAAGGTGATAGCTAATTGTTTTGATTTGCATTTCCCTAATAATTAGTGAAGTTGAGCACATTTTCATGCACCTGTTAGCCTTTCGGATATCTTCTCTGAAAAAAATGTCTGTTAAGGTCTTTTGCCAATTTTTTTTAATTGGATTGGGTTTTTTTGTTTGTTTCCTCTTTCATTTTTTATTTTTGGTTTTTGTTTGTTTTTGCTATTGGGTCGCAGCAGTTCTCCATGTATTTTGGATATTATCCCCTTACCAGAAACATGATTTGCCATATTTTTCCCATTCTGTAGGTTGCCTTTCGATTTTGTTGGTTTCCCTTCGCTGTGCAGAAGCTTTTAGGTTGGATAGAGTCCACTTATTTAGTTTTCATTCTGTTGCTTGTGCAGGTGTTATATCCAAAAATAAAATTGCCAAGAACTATGTCAGAGAACTTTCTTCCTATGTTTTCTTCCAAGAGTTGTATGGTTTCCAGTATTACATTTAAATCTTTAATCCATTTTGAGTTAGTGTGACTGGTGTAAGATATGCATCTAATTTCCTTCTTTCACATGTCAATATCCAATTTTCCTATAATGATTTATTAAAAAGACACTCTTTTCTGACTCTTTCAAATATTAGTTGATATATATTTATGGGTTTATTTCTGGGCTCTCAGTTCTGTTCCATTGGACTATTTTCCCATTTTTATGTCAGTTCTATAGTATTTGATTGCTATAGCTTTATAACATTGCTTCAAATCAGGAAGTGTGATTCCTACTGGTTTGTTCTTTTTTTCTCAGAATCACTTTGATTATTCCGGGTCCTTTGTGGGTCCAAATAAATTCTAGAATTCCTTCTTCCTTTCCTTCCTTCCTTTCTTCTTTCCTTCTTTTTTTCCCTTTGTCTTTGTTTTTCTTCCATTCGTTCATTTATTATTTCCCAATATAGTTAGCATACACTGTCATATTAGTTTCAGGTGTATAATATACTAATTGAAAATTCTATACATTACTCAGTGCTCATCATGGTTAGTGTACTTTTAATCCTTCACATAATTTTACTGCCAAACTTCCCACCTCCCCTCTGATAACCGTCAGTTTGTTCATTTGTTTTGTTTCTTAAATTCCACATCCGAGTGAGATAATATGGTATCTGTCTTTCCCCGACTTATTTCACTTAGCACTATACCCTCTAGGTCTAAACATGTTGCTGCAAATAGCAAGATTTTATTCCTTTTTATGGCTGAGTAATACTCCATTGTGTGTGTGTGTGTGTGTGTGTGTGTGTGTGTGTATACATGTATATAAGATACAACACACACATCACATCTTCTTTATCCATTCATCTATCGATGGACTCATGGGCTGCTTCCATAATTTGGCAATGGTAAATAATGCTGCAATAAACATAGCAGTGGATACATCTTTTTTAATTAGTTTTCCAATTTGGTGGGTAAATACCCAGTACTGGAATTACTGGATAATATGGTAATTCTATTTTTAATTTTTTGAGGACTCTCCATACTGTTTTCCACAGTGATCACACCAGTTTGCATTCCCACCAGTAGTGCATTAGGATTCCTTGTACTCTACCTCCTTGCCAACACTTGTTTCTTGTGTTTAGGATATTAGCCGTTCTGACAAATGTGAGAGTATATCTCATTGTGGTTTTGATTTTCATTTCCCTAATGATGAGTGACAGTGATCATCTTCTTATGTGTTGGCCATCTGTATGTCTTCTTTGGAGAATGTCTGTTCATGTCTTCTGACCATTTTTTAATTGGATTATTTGTTTCTTGGGGCATTGAATTGTGTATGATCTTTATATATTTTGAACTTCCCCTTTATTGGATATGTAATTTCCAAATAACTTCTCCCATTCAGTACATTTTGTTTTTGTTTTGTTCATTGTTTCCTTTGTTATGCAGAAGCTGTTTATTTTGATGTAGTCCTAATAGTTTATTTTTGCTTTTGTTTCCCTTGCCTAAGGATACATATCTAGAAAAATGCTATGTCTGGGTCAGTGAAATGACTACCTGTGCACTCTTCTAGGATTTTTATGGTGTCAGGTCTCACATTTAGGTCTTTAATTCATTTTGAGTTTATTTTTGTGTTGGCGATAGAAAATGGTCTGGTTTCATTCCTTTCCATTCTAGCTGTCCGGTTTTCCCAACATCATTGGGGAAGAGACTGGCTTTTTCCCATTGCATAATCTTGTCTCCTTGTTGAAGATCAACTTGCCATAAAATTATGGTTTTTTTCCTGCACACTCCATTCTCTTTCTTTGATCTGTGTGCCTATTTTTATTTATCATACTGTTTTGATTACTACAGCTTGGTAGTATATCTTGTTAGCTGGGATTATGATACCTCAAGTTTTGGTACCCTTTCTCAAGAGTGCTTTGGTTTTTCAAGATTTTTTGTAGTTCCATACCAATTTTAGGATTATTTGTTCTACTTCTCTGAAAAATGCTGTTGATATTTTGATAGGGATTATATTAAATCTGTAGATTGCTTTGGGTTTTATGAACATTTTGGAGCATAGAGTATCTTTCCACTTGTTTGTCCCATCTTTAATCTCTTTTATGATTGTTTTATAGCTTTCAAAGTACAAGTCTTACACCTCTGTGCTAAAGTTTATTCCTAGGTATTTTATTATTTTTGATATAATTGTAAATGTTATTGTTTTCTTAACTTGTCTTTCTCTTCATTATTAGTGTATAGAAATACAATGGATTTATGTGCATTGATTTTGTATCTTGTGATCTTACTGAATTCACTTACCAATTCTAGTAGCATTTTGGCAGAGTGTATAGGATTTTCTATGTATAGTTTCATGTCATCTGAAAATAGTGCAAGTTTTGTTTCTTTCTTACCAATTTGGAGCCCTTTTATTTCTTTTTGTTGTCTGATTTCTATGGCTGGGACTTCCAGTACTATTATGTTGGATAAAAGTGGTGAAAGTAGACATCCTTGTTGTGTTCCTGACTTCAGGGGAAAAGCTCTGTTTTTCCCCATTGGGTATGATGTTAGCTGCGGGTTTTTCATATAAGGCCTTTATTGTGTTGAGGTATGTTCCCTCTAAACCTACTTTGTTGAGGGTTTTTATCAGTGGATCTTGTATTTTGTCAGATGCTTTTTCTGCATCTATTAAAATGATTATATGAACTTTATCTTTTCTCTTGTTAAATTGTGTCACATTGATGTATTAGAATTATTGGATCGTATGATATTTCTATTTTAATTTTTCAAGGAACCTCCTTATTGTTTTCCACAGTGACTGTAACAATTTACATTCCCACCCACAGTGCCAGAAAGGTTCTTTTTCTCCACATACTCATTAGTACTTGTTGTTTCTTGTCTTTTTGATGCTAGCCATTTTGATTTATGTAAGATAATACCTCATTGTGGCTTAGATTTGTCTTTCCCTGACAACTGGTGATGTTAAGCCTGTTCTCATGTGCCTATTGGCTATCTGTATGTCTACTTTGGAAGCATGTCTATTTAGGGCCTCTGGCCATTTTTTAATCAGATTATTGGGTTTTTTGGTGTTGAGTTGTAGAAATTATATACTCTGGATGTTAACCTCTTATTGGTTATATCATTTGCAAATATCTTCTCCCATTCAGTAGGATGCCTTTTTCCATTTTGTTGTTGGCTTCCTTTACTCTACAAATTTAATTGTATTTTTAATTGATTTCTACTCACTAAAGGTAAATCTCCCACTTGTATATTGTATATCATAAGCATTGAAGTCCATAGTTAAATCAGGGTTTACTCTTGGTGTTATGCATTGTGTGATTTTAGACAAATGAATAATGACATGTTTTCACCATTATAGTATCATACAGATGTTGTCACTGACTAAAAATTCCTCTGTGCTCTATTTATTCAGTCCCAGGCAACCATGATCATCTCTTTTCTCTCCAAAGTTTAACTTTTCCCAGAATGTCATATACTTGGAATCGTACAGTATGTACCCTTTTCAGATTGAATGTTTTCACTTAGTAATATGCACTTAAAGTTTATCCATGTCTTTTCATGCCTTTTAGATCATCTCTGTTTAACAATGAGTAATATTAAATTATCTGAATGTACTATGGTGTATATGTCCATTCTCTTACCAAGGACATCTTGGTGCTCCCAGTTTTTGGCAATTAAAAACAAAGCTGTTGGGGCGCCTGGGTGGCACAGCGGTTAAGCATCTGCCTTCGGCTCAGGGCGTGATCCCGGCGTTATGGGATAGAGCCCCACATCAGGCTCCTCTGCTATGAGCCTGCTTCTTCCTCTCCCAGTCCTCCTGCTTGTGTTCCCTCTCTCGCTGGCTGTCTCTATCTCTGTCAAATAAATAAATAAAATCTTTAAGAAAAAAACAAAGCTGCTGTAAACATCCATGTGTAGTGTTTGTGTGGACATGTTTTTAATTCTTTACTGTCTATACTGAAATGAAAAATTGCTAGATGGTATTGTAATAGTATGTTTAGTTTTGTAAGAAACTACTGAACTGTCTTCCAAAGTGGCTAATTTTGTATTCCCACTAGCAATGAAGGAGATTTCTTGTTGCTCCACATTCTTGTCAGCACTTGGTGTTGTCAGTATTCTGGATTTTGGCCCATTGTAATAGGTGTTTGGGCATACTTCATTGCTGTTTGAATTTGCATTTCTCTGCTGACATATGATATGGAGTATCTTTTCATATGCTTCTCATCTGTGAGTTCTTTGCTTATTTTTAAATTGGGTAATTTTCTTATTGAGTTTTAAGGGTCATTTAGGTATTTTGGATTACATTCATCTAGCTGATGTGTCACTTGCAAATATTTTCTCTCAGTCTGTGACATGTTTCTTATTTTTTAAGTTCAATTAACATATAGTATATTATTAGTTTCAGAGGGAGAGTTCATTGATTCATCAGTTGCACATAATACCCAGTGCTCATTATACCACGTGCCCTCCTTAATATCCATTACCCAGTTACTCCATTCCCCCAGGGGATAAAGGGGGTTATCACCACAGTTGTGCCACTTGCTGGGGCCCTCCTTGGAAAGCAGTCTCCTCACCACACCTTGGTTCATGGTTTATGGGAACAAGGAGCTGAAAGCCCATTCCTGGGCTCATGGAGAGCAGCCAGCTTCTCTACCCTGAAACCTGGGAATTCTGCTGCACTCAGGCACCCCTGTTCTTTCTGTGGCCCCTGAAATCCTGAGACCACACTGTCCCACCTAGTATTTTGCCCTGCTTAACCACCTGAGTGCCTTTCAGGCAGGGATGTCCCTGACCAAAGCAGACTTCTAAAAGTTCTGATTTTGCACTCTGCTGCTGTATCACTTTGTGGTAGCCAACTGACAAAGGCTTTGTTCAAGCACCATTTGTTGGAAAGGCTAACTTTGCTCCATTCTATTCTGTTCCTTTGTCAAAGATCTGATAACTGTATTTATATGGGTCTATATCTGGGCTCTCTATTGTTCCATTGATCAGTCTATTCTTTCACCATTATTAAACTGTCTTAATTATTGTAATTTTATAGGAAGTATTGAAGTTGGTTAGTGTCAGTCTTCCAAATCTGTTCTCCTTCAATTTGGGATGCCTATTCTGAGTCACTTATGTCTTCAGATAAACTTTAGAATCAGTCTGTCAGTATTCACAAAATAACTTACTGGGATTTTGATTAGGATTGATCTATAGATCAAGTTGGGAAGTACTGCCATCTTGATCATATCAAGGCTTCCTATCCATGAATATGGAATATCTCTCCATTTACATAATTTTCCTTTGATATCTTTGATCCAAATCTTGTAGTAGTCTCCATAAAAATTTTATACATATTTTGTATATATATACCTAATTATCTCATTATGGAAGGTGCTAGTTAAAATGGCACTGTGTTTTTAATTTCAAATTCCATTTGTTATTACTTGTATATATGAAAGTGATAGAGCTTTTTATATTAATCTAACCTACGATCTTGCTATAATTGGTTATTAGTACCAGAGCTTTCTGCTCCCCCCCACCCCGCCGTTGATTCTTTCAGATATCCTACATAATAATAATAATATAATATAATAATAATTTTATCATCTGCAAACAAAGACAGCTTTGTTTCTTTCTTCCCAATATGATTATCTTTTTTTTTTCTCCTTTTCTTCTTGTACTTGGTAGGACATCCTATATGTCCTATATGTCCTATATGATATTGCAAAGGACTGAAAGAGGATGTTCTTTTCATGTACCTGATCTTAGTGATGAAGCTGTGAGCTTGTCACCATTATATACTGTGTAAGCCGTAAGCTTTTTCTAGGTATCTGTTATCAAGTTCAAGAAGTCCCCAATATTCCTACCATACAAAGAGATTTTGTTGTATCATAATAGAGATAGGATTTTGTCAAAATCTTTTCCTGCCTCCTTCTGCCTCCTTTAGATTTTGTTTTTTTCTGGTTTCCAAAGTTAGAAATTTAAATGATTGATTTTTAAATTTCTTCATTGTAATATGTGCATTTAATGCTATAAATTCCCCTCTAAGCATTGCTTTCACAATATCCCACAAATTTCAATGTTATATTCTCATTTAGGTCAAAATACAGTAAAGTTTTTCTTGAGATTTATTTTTGACCCATGACTTACTTAGAAGTGTGTTGTTTAATCTCCATATATTTTAGGATTTTCCAGTAATATTTCTGTTACTGGTGTCTAGTTAATTCTACTCTGGTTTGAGAGCAGACATTGTATGATTTCTCTTGTTTTTATTAGTTAAGGTATGTTTATGACCTAGAATGTGGTCTGTCTTGAAGAATATTCTATGTGAGTTCATAAAGAATATGTACTCAGCTAATTTACAGATAATTTATAAATTAGATATATTACTCTATATATGACAATTTGATCCAGATAATTGATGATGTTGAATCAAACTGTCCTTACTGATTTTCTGTCTACTGGATCTGTCCATTTAGGACAAAGGTGTATTGAAGCCCACAACTATGACTGTGGAAATATCAATTTTTCCTTGCATTTCTATCAGGTTCTGCCTCATGGATTTTGATGCTCTTTTGTTAGGTGCATACATGTTAATAATTCTTATGCGTTCTTTGAGAATTGACCTTTTTATCACTATTTAATGCACTATTTATCCCTAATAACTTTCACTGAAGTCTGCTGTGTCTGCAATTAATATAGCTCTTTCTGATTTCTTTTGATTAGAGTCAACATGCTCTATTTCTTCATTTATTTTTTTAGATGCAGAAAATATTTATTAAATGACTTATTTTTAGCTAGTACAGGAGACACGATGACTAACAAAATTGTGTTGTTGTTGTTTTCATGAAGCTAAGACACTTTCGGAAAAGACAGGTAAACTCATATAGGAAATGTATGAAAGAGGGAGAAAGCAATGATTTCAGAAATCGTACTGGCTTTTGAAGAAGCCCTACAGCTAAGAAAGCAGAAGTTAAAATTCAGGAAGAATCTAGACTAATAGAGACCTAAACCCAATTACATTTCATTAGGCTCTGTGAATGAACACCAGAGAAGGGATTTGAGACTGTAGTGATATTTTAACTCCATATGGAAACTGGACTAGATCCCAGGATGAGAGTATAAGAATCAGTGTGAACAAAATTCATATGGGTTAGAGATATTAATAAAGCCAAATTCTACATAAGACACTATTTCTTAGAAAAAGAATTACACATTAAGGAATTTTTTGCACTGTTAATATTTTCTCTGCAAACATAAAAAGTGCTGATGAACCTTTTTGTGAATTGCTCATTTTCATTTCTGCTCATTTGCGTTGTCTCCCAGTTATATGAGCCTTTGTATTTTTTGTTTAACCTTTACATTTTCTAGGTGAACAGTTCATCAGCACTTTTTCATATTTGCCTCCTCCAAGAAGGGAAAAACAGCTTTGAAAATTGTTTAGAGTAGTTGTAATATATGATGTGATAGGAAAACTAAAGTCCACACTATTTTCAATAAACATTTTCAGAATCAATGAAAATGTAGTTCTTTTATATGTTTCTCTTTTTTTATTGAGGTAAAATTAATACATGAGTTTCAGGTGTACAACATAGTGATTCAGTTTGTATATATTGAAAAATGATCACAATAGGTCCACATAATATCCATCACCATACTGAAAAATTGTTTTCTTGTGATGAAAACGTTCAAAATCAACTATTGTAGTTACTTTCAAATAGGCAATACATAATTAAATACAGTCACCATCTTGTACATTAAATCCATATGGCATTTATAACTGGAAACTTGTACCTTTTGATACATTTCAGCTTTTCACCCCTTCTTCCCCATACTCCACTCTGGTACCCACCAAATTGTTTTCTGTAGCTGTGAGCTTGGGGAGTTTTGTGTTTTTCTTTCTAGTAGTTTCAAAATATAAGTGAGATCATATGGTATTGATTTGTGTGTGTGTGACTTCACTTAGCATAATGCCCTCAAGTTCCATTCATGTTGTTGCAAGTGGCAAAATTTCTTTAATGATTGAATAATATTCCATTGTGCAGGTGTGTTTACACACATACCACATCTTCTTTACCCATTTATCCATTTATGGACATTTAGGTTGTTTCCATGTCTTGGATACTGTACATAATACTGCAAAGAACATGGGGATGCATATATCTTTTTGAATTAGTGTTTTCATTGCTTGGGATAAATACCCAGAAGTGGATTGCTAGGTCATATATTAGTTCTATTTTTAACTTTTTGAGGAATCTTGATACTATTTTCCATACTGGTTGCACCAATTTACATTCCCAGCAACGCACACAGAGGTTCACTTTCTTCCATGTACTTGCCAACATTTGTTATTTCTTTTCTCTTTGATTATTGCCATTTTAACAGGTGTGAGGTAACAACTCATTGTGGTTTTGATTTGCATTTCCTTGGTGATTAGTGTGATGCTCCATATTTTTTCATGTTCCTGTTAGTCATATGTGTGTCTTCTTTGGAAAAATGTTTTTCAGATTCTGTGCCCATTTTTTTAAAAAATTAGATTGTCTTATGCTATTGAATTGTATGAGTTCTGTATATATTTTGAATAATAAACTATTATTGAATATATGGCTTGCAAATAGTCTCACCAATTCAGTAGGTTGCCTTTTTATTTTATTGGTTTCCTTCGTTGAGCAGAAGCTTTTTCATTTTATGTGGTCCCACTTGCTTATTTTTGCTTTTGTTGCAAAAAACAAACAAACAAAAAACGCCAAGACTGATGTCAGGTAGCTTACTACCTATGTTTTCTTCAGGGAGTTTTGTGGTTGCAGGTCTTAACATTAATGTCTTGAATTCATTTTGAGTTAATAGTTGCGCATGATGCAAGATAGTGATCCACACTTATTCTTTTGCCTGTGTCTGGTTTTCCCCCTAACCATTTATTGAAGAGACTGTTCTTTCCCTATTGTATATGCTTCTCTCCTTTATCATAAATTAAGTGCATGTATATCTGTGGGTTTATTTCTGGCCTCTCTATTCTGTTCATTTGATGTGGATGTGTGTGTTTGCAATACCATACTGCTTTGATTACTATAGCTTTGTAATATAGTTTGAAATCAGGGAGCAGCTGATTGTTTTTCTTCCTCAAGATTACTTTGCCTATTTGTGGGTCTTCCATGGGTTCATACAAATTGTAGGAATGTTTGTTTTATTTCTGTTAAAAAAAAGTCATTGAAATTTTGATAAGGATTATATTGAATCTGTAGATTGTTCAGGGTGGTATGGACCATTTAGCAATGTTAATTCTTCTAATCCATTAGCATGGAATGTTTTTCCACTATTTGTGTTGTCTTAAATTTCTTTCATTATGTCTTAAAGTTTTCAGTATGGATATCTTTCACCCCCTTGGTTAAATTTATTTTTATCTGTTCTGTTCTTTTTGATACAATTGAAAATTGGATGGTTTTAATTTCTCTTGCAGAAAGCTCATGATTAGAGTACAGAAACAAAACTGATTTTAATGCATTGATTTTGTATTCTTCAACTGTACTGAATTTGTTGGTTAGTTATAACAGGTATGTGTGAGTGTGTGTTCATGGAGTCTTTAGGGTTTGCTCTATATAATATGCCATCTGCAATGAGTGTTTACCTCTTTCTTTATAATTTGGATGCCTTTTCTTTTTCTTGCCTAATTGTTTTGGGTATGACTTCCAATACTATGTCAACTAAAAATGGCGACTGTGCAACTTCATCTTATTTCTGATCTTAGAGGCAAAGCTTTTAGCTTTTTTCCATTAAGTATGACATTAGTTGTGAGCTTGTCATATTTGGTCTTTATTATGTTGAGGTACATTCCTTCTATATCCACTTTACTCAGAGTTTTTATCATAAATGGATGTTGAATTTTGTTAAATTTTTTTTTTTGAGATCATCATATGCTTTTTATTCTTTTTTGAAATGTGGTATCAGGTTAATTGATTTGCAGATAATGAATCATCTTTGCATCCCCAGAATAAATTCCACTTGATTATGGTATCTGATCCTTTAATGTATTGTTGAATTCCATTTACTAATATTTTATTGAGGATTTTTGCATCTGTTTTCATCACAGATATTGACCTATAATGTTCTTTTCTTGTGGTATTCTTTTCTGGCTTTGTTACCAGTATAATGTTGGCTTTGTATGTTTAATTTGGGAAGTGTTTTCTTCCATGTTTTGGAAAGGTTTGAGAAGGATTGGTATGTTGTTGGAATGTTTTATAGAATTTACCAGTGAAGCCATCGATTCCTGAACTTTTGTTTGTGGGGAGATTTTTAATTACTGATTAAATCCTCTTATTAGTAATTGGTCCATTCCCATGTTTTATTTCTTTATGATTCAGTGATAGTAGCTGTATGTTTCTAGGAATTTATCTTTTTCTTCTAGATTGTCAAAATTATTGAGGAATATATTATTCATTGTACACTGTTATTATTATTTGTATTTCTGTAGTCACAGTTGTAAAGTCTCTTGTTTCTGGTTTTACTTATTTAAGTCCTCTCTTTTTCCTTGTTAGACTAGCTCAAAACCTGTTAATTTTATTTTTTCAAAGAACCAGGTTCTAGTTTCAGTGACTTATTCTATTGTCTTCATAAGTCTGTATTTCCACTCTGATCTTTATTTTATTTTAATGCACTTCATATTTAGTGATTTCTTTTAGACAACATATAGTTGAGTTTTGTTTTTTATTCACGCTGACAATCTGTTTTTTTAATTTGTGCATTTAGACCACTAACGCTCAAAGTGGTCATTGATATAACTAGATTAATGTCTACCCTATTTCTGTTTTCTATTTGCTGCATTTGGCCTTTGTTTTCATTGTCTTATACTAATTTTTGTCTTTTGTGGTTTTAATTAGACATTTTATATAATTCCCACCAATGAAAGTGCACCTTCAAATAACTATAATTTCAGGGTAAATTATAATTTTAAAAATCCTAATTCCTTCCACCTCTCTATTTTATCATTACTGTCAATCATTTCACTTATATATAAGCAGAGTAATTATATATATTTGTATATAATATATAAATTAGCATATAATCTAATACATAGTTTCTATTATTTTGAATAAAGTATTATCTTTTAGAAAATTAAAGATTAGAAAAATGGAAGGTTTTCTTTTACTTTCATTCCTTTAATGANAATTGCACAGGGTACAGAATTCCAGGTTTTTATTTTTTCTCTGAACACTTTAAATATTTTAATCCATTCTCTTTTTGCCTTCATGGTTTCTGAGGAGTCTGATTGTTCTTCTGTAGGAAAGATGCTTCCCCCTTTCGACACTGGCTTCTTCAGCACTTTTTACACCTGGTTTTCTCTAGTTTGAAAATGATATGGCTGGATATATAGGTTTGGGCTTTTTTTTTTCTGTGTCACTTAGCTGTCTTAGTGTTCTCTCTGCTGTAGTTTAGTGTCCGACATTAATTTGGAGAAATTCTCCAAATTTCCTTTTTCTTCATCTTTATTCTCTTTATATGTGTGTTACATCTTTTGTAGTTATGTCACAGTTCCTGGATATTCTGATTTGTCTTTTTTTCTTTTTTCCTTCACTGTCAGTTATCTTTGCTTTTCAGTTTAAGAAATTTTTATGGATGTATCTTCAATCTCAGAGAATCTTTGCTTAGCTATGTCTGGTCTACTAACATGTCTACCAAAGGCATTCTAAATTTTGGTTATGGTGTTTTTAATCGCTAGCATTTTCTTTTGTGTTCTGTTTTAGGATTTCCAACTCTCTACTTATTGTGCCCATCTATCTTTGCATGCTGCCTACTTTATCCATTAGAGGCCTTACCATATTGATCATAAAAGTCCTTGACTGATAATTCTAACATCTGGCCATGTCTGGTTCTGATACTGACACTCTCTTCAAATTTTGTGTTGTTGTTGTTGTTTTTCCTTTTGGTCTGACTCATAATTGTTTCTCAGTAGCCAAATATGATGTATTGGGTAAAAGGAACTGCTATAAGTAGGCCCTAATGTGGTAGACTGTGAGGGAAGAACAAGTATTTATAGTCCTATGATTAGTCTTTCAATGAACCTATGTCTCTGGACTGTGAACTTTACAAGAATTTCTCAGTTGTTTCCCCCCTTGGGTGGGATATGATAGCTAGAGTGGGCTGGAGTTGGGTATCTCCCTTCTCCCACAGGAAGGCTAGAACTGACTAGAGTTGGATATTTTTCTTCTCCCAGCCAGTTAGGGTCTGAAATACCCCAGCAGGTTAGGCTTCAGTTAACTAATTTCTTCAGAGGTCAGGCCTTGATAAGAGAACAGACTTCTCTGATACATTTCAAAATGGTTCCTTTTCCCTTCCCACTGCTAGAAGCATGAAGGGATTTATTTCAGATATTTTCTATGAGAATCAGGTTGAGCTCTTGGAGGTAGGTTCCCTGGAGTTTGTAACTCTGACTTGTCTGCATTGAGTATCCATCAATTCAATTACCATTCAGGTTTTCCTACACTGGCACTGGTTCCCAGGGAGGTTTTCATTATTAGTCTCTGTTCTGTAAGCCACCACTGCTGGTATTCACTTGTCTGTCTCTCCAATCTCGGTGGCAGTGGTTTGCCCTATTTCCCCTCCCTCTCTTAGGGACCAAAGAAGAGTATGTAGAAGAGTTGTTGATTTTCATTTTGTTCTTTTTTAGTCGTTAAGATGGAGTGTCAACTTCCAAGCTCCTTCCATGTGGGAAGTCCTAATGCTTAATTAGAATTTTACAATTTGTAAAACTCCTGTACAAGAGTATTTATAGTGGCCTGCTCCTCCCACCTGTATAGTCTTTCCATGAATTTTTTTAAAGACACCTNACCTGTATAGTCTTTCCATGAATTTTTTTAAAGACACCTGATAATATCAATCCTGTAAAATCTCTTCATGCCCTCAAGATAATGTATAATACTTTTATGATGGCATAAAAATGCATTTAAAACCTAATCACAGAAAATCTAACAGCTCATCACCCACTCCAGACCTCCTATGTACATTATAATCCAAGTTCTGGCTTTTTCATTGGCTGCTTTGTATACTTAAAATTTTTTTTTAAAGATTTTATTTATTTATTCAACAGAGATAGAGACAGCCAGCGAGAGAGGGAACACAAGCAGGAGGAGTGGGAGAGGGAAGAAGCAGGCTCATAGCGGAGGAGCCTGATGTGGGACTCGATCCCATAACACCGGGATCACGCCCTGAGCCGAAGGCAGATGCTTAACCACTGTGCCACCCAGGCGCCCCGGTGTATACTTAAAATTTTCTACCCATCCTTCATTTTCAGTATTTTGCCTTCCTTAAATGCCCATTTGGAATATTCTCTCTTCAGAGCAGTCCTCCATAATCCCTTAAAAAGTCTATGCCATAGCCTTTCGTAAATGTCTGCACCAAGGGATAATTTGTAATGATTATCTGTTTATGTTTCTGTCTGTTCCACTAGGCTCTTATTGTCTTAAAGTGTGACTCACTATCTTCTGTATAATCACTTAAGCAGGATTAATGAATAGATGATGTTCACTATTATGATCTGGACTTTGAAGTATAAGAAAGTATGACTTAGCTTCTTCTCACTCCATTATAACTCCATGAGATAAAAGAACAGAAACTACCTGAGGCCCGCTACCCACCAAGGAGAAGCTTTATGTAACCGGTTACTTGTCAACTCAGGAACATACAAATTATAACAGAAAGATGGATAATGGTTGACATCAGACCATGACATCCTAAACATCCAGACATCTTTCAGTTTGGAGGGAAGCAATTCTTTGAAAAAGATTTTTCTAGTGAATTATTAAAGCTAGCCAAGATTATCAATACTATCTGAACAAGAAATTATGTAGAAGAATCAGTTCTCAAGTATTCTCATAATCCCCTGATTTTTGGAGCAGGAGAAATTACAATGGGCCGTTTGTCCTTAACCATTTGCCTTCAAAATTGTGATAGAACCCCATGGGAGGGCTTTGTTTGCATACTCTGGGCTGAGTTAAGTGATCTCATATCAGTATGTAATCATGATATTTCATTCACATTGAAATTATTGTACTTCAATGCTGTGAATTTCTCAAAAGAAGATGGGTCTTAGTCATCATTTATTCCTACTTCGTAACACAACTCCAGGCAAGATATTAGCATTCATTAATATGCGTTAGATTAAAACATCAATTAGTACCTTAAAATTTAAGACCGTAGACCAAGGATTATAAAATCTACCTAGCTGATTAAATCTTCATGGAAATCTAGGGAAAAAAACAAACGTTAAAAAGTGAGAATTCCTAAAGGTAATAGTTAAAATATCCACCTTCAACCCAAATAAGCCAATTATTTATTGCCTGCATGCTTTGGCTAGATTCCTTAAGGAAGGTTAAGATATGCTGTGATTAACAAAGAAAATATTCAAAATAACAATGCATGGAAGAAAACAAAACAAAACACAGCACAAACAACACTTTCTTCAAAACCTGACACAAAGTCTCCAAACCAGAAATATTTTTAAAACTTAAATCTTTATTTGAATATTTGATGCTGATTTTAGTTTCTATTTTTATTTCTACAGGGTTTTGTGTTTTGTTTTTTTTTTTTTACATTTTCCTATGACAACTAGAATAATCTTTTGGAGCTGTTTATATACCACATTTGGGGTGTATAGACAAATTTTGCTACAACAGAGAGGCTAAAATTACTTTGAGAATAACAATCTTAAAATAGATAAGCAGTTTCTATGAATGACACTTAGAAATATATATATGTTTTTAATCTTAAGTATCCTTCAAAGAAAAAAATAACCATGGATTTAATACCAATTCTTTTAGGTAGACTCAAAAAATTAATGATGGAAGACTTTGTTTTGTTGGGTCGGGGGTTTTTTTGTTTGTTTCATTTTTTTTTTCCGGTATAATCCTGTTGAAAGATACCTCGTAAGTAAGAATCTAGAATCCAAAGCTGTGAGCATAGCACCATAGAAATATTGTGAATACTACAAGAACAAGATTGCATTTTTCTAAAGTTCTTGGTAGCTTATGACTAGGATATACAGGATGAGGAGCTGATTTCTTTAAAGCTTTCAAATCTAGGAGGAATATTTAGGGACATTTAGAGGGACTTTTTTTTTAAGTTTTCATTTTAATTCCAGTATAGTTAACATATAGTATTGTATTAGCTTCATGTGTTTACAACAGTGATTCAAAAGTTGCTTACAGGACCCTGCTCATCATGAGAAGTGCACTCCTTAATCCCCATCACCTACTTAACCCATCCCCTCACTACCCTCCCCTCTGGTAACCACTAGTTTGTTCTGTATAATAAATAGAGTATTTCTTGCTTTGTCTTACTGTTTTTTTCCCTTCACTCACTTGTGTTCTTAAATTCCACATATGTGTGAAATCATATGCTATTTGTCTTTTTCTGACTTTTTTTGCTCAGCATTATACTCTCTAGCTTCATCCATTTTGTTGAACAGGGCAAGATTTCATTCTTTTATATGGCTGAATAATATTCCATTGTAGACATATGCCACTTCTTTTTTATCCATTCTTCAATCGATGGACACTTGGGCTGCTTTAGTGTCTTAGCTATAGTAAGTAATGCTGCTATAAACATCGGGGTACATGTATCCCTTTGAATTAGTGTACTATTATGTTGGGGGTAAATACCTAGTAGTAATGTGATTGCTGGATCATAAGGTAGTTCTGTTTTTACCTTTTTGAGAAACCTCCATACTGTTTTCCAGAGAGGCTGCACAGGTTTGCATTCCCAACAACAGTGTAAGAGGGTTTCCTTTTCTCCCCATCCTCACCAACACCTGTTGTTTCTTCTGTTGAGTTGAGCCATTCTTACAGGTGTGAGGTGATAGATTATTGTAGTTTTGATATGCATTTTGCTGATGATGAGTGATGTTGAGTATCTTTTCATGTGTCTGTTGGCCATCTGGATGTTTTCTTTGCAGAAGGTCTTTTCATATATTCTGCTAGTCTTTAAATTGGATTATTCATTTTTGAGGTGTTGAGTTATAGAAGTTCTTCATATATTTTGGATACTAGCCCTTTATTAAGTCATTTATAAATATATTCTCCCATTTCATATGTTGCCTTTTAGGGGTTTTTTAATGTTTTTTTGAAAGATTTTTTTATTTGAGAGGCAGAGAGTGAACAAGAGAGAGAGCACACATGGGGGAGGGGCAGAGGGAGAAGCAGACTCCCTGCTGAACAGAGAGCCCAACATGGGGCTCAGTCCTAGGACTCCAAGATCATGACCCAAGCCGAAGGCAGACACCCAACTGACTGAGCCACCCAGGTGCCCCTGTTGCCTTTTAGTTTTGTTGGTTATTTCCTTCCCCGTGCAGAAGCTTTTTATTTTGATGTAGTCTGAGTAGTTTATATTTGCTTTCCTTTACATTGCCTCAGGAGACCGATCAAGAAAGAAGTTGATATGGCCAATGTTAAAGAAGTTACTGCCTGTGTTCTCTTCTAGGTTGTTTATGGTTTCAGGTCCCACACTGAGTTCTTTAAATGATTTTTAATTTATTTTCGTGTATGATGTAAAAAAGTGGTCCAGTCGTTCAGTTTCATTCTTTTGCATGTTGCTATCCAGTTTTCCCAACACCATTTGTTGAAGATTAATTGACCATACAATTGTGGGTTCGTTTCTGAGTCTTCTTTTCTATTGATTTGTGTATTTATTTTGTGACAGTAGCATGCTCTTTTGATTACTACAGCTTTTCAATATAACTTCAAGTCTGGAATTGTGATGCCCCCACCTTTGCTTTTCTTTCTCAAGGTTGCTCTGGCTGTTCAGGGGTCTTTGGGGATTCCATAGATGTTTCAGAATTCTTTGTGCTAATTCCATGGGAAAATGCTGTTGGTATTCTGATAGGGATTGCATTGAATCTGTAGATTGCTTTGGGTAGTACAGATATTGTGACAATAATTGTTCTTCAAATGCATAAGCATGGAATATCTCTTCATTTCTTGGCATTATCTTGAATTTCTTTCATCAGTGTTTTATAGTTTTCAGAGGACAGGTCTTTTATTTCTTTGCTTAGGTTTATTCCCAGATACCTTATTTTGGGTTCAATTATAAATGGGACTGTTTTCTTAATTTTTCTTTCTGCTACTTCCTTACTGGTGTATAGAAATATAACAGATTTCTGTACATTTTGTATCCTGCAACTTTACTGAATTCACTGATTAGTTCTAACAGTTTTTCAGTGGAGTCTTGCTCATTTTCTATATATAGTATCATGTCATCTGCAAATAGTGAAATTTTACTTCTTCCTTACCAATTTGGAGTATTTTTATTGTCTGTTGTGGCTAGGACTTCCATTACCATGTTAAATAAAAGTGATGAGAATGGACAATCTCCTCTTGTTCCTGATCTAAAGGGAAAAGCTCTCAGTTTTTCACCATTGAGATATTTGCTGTGGGTTTTTCATAGATGGACTTTGTAATGTTCAGCTATGTTTCTATATCATGAATGGATGTTAAATTTTCTCAGATTCTTTTTCTATGTCTATTGAAATGATCATATTTTTATCCTTTCTCTTATTGATGTAATATTTTCACATTGATTTGTGGGTGTTGAACAATTATTGCAACCCAGGTATAAGTCCCATTTGATTATGAATGACTTTTAATATATTGTTGACTTCCATTTGCTAGTATTTTGAGAATTTTTATATCCATGTTCATCAGGGATATTGGCCTTTAGTTTTCTTTTTTAATCTGGTTTGGGTATCAGAGTAATGCTGGTTTCATAGAAGGACTTCGGAAGTTTTCCTTCCTTTTGTATTTTCTGGAACAGTTTGAGAATAATAGGTAACTCTTCTTTAAATGTTTGGTAGAATTTCCCTTTGAACCCATCTGGTCCTGGATTTCTGCTTGCTGGGAGTTTTTTGTTCACTGATTCAATTTCTTTGCTGGTTATAAGTCTGTTAAAATTCTATATTTCTTCATGTTTCAATTTTGATAGTTTCTAGGAATCTATCCATTCCTTCTAGACTGTCCAGTTGGTTAATATATATTTTCATAATATTCTCTAATAATGGTTTGTATTTCTGTCATGTTGGTTGTTATTTCCCCCTCATTTGTGATTTGATTTGTGCCATTTCTTTTTTTCTTGATAAGTCTGGTTATAGGTTTATCAATTTTATTAATTCTTCTTTCAAAGAACTCCTAGTTTCGTTGATTTTTTTTCTATAGTTTTTTGTTTGTTTCGGTATCATTTACTTCTGCTCTAAACTTTTTTTCCCCCTCCTTCCACTGGTTTTAGGTTTTGTTATTCTTTTTCTAGGTCCTTTAGGTGGAAGGTTAGGTTGTTTGAGATTTTTCTTGCTTCTTGAAGAAGGCCTATATTGCTATAAACTTAAATTTTAGAACCACTTTTGGTGCATCCTAGAGATTTTAGACCATTGTGCTTTCAGATTTTTTTTCTATAGTTTTTTTGTTTGTTTCGGTATCATTTACTTCTGCTCTAAACTTTTTTTTCCCCTCCTTCCACTGGTTTTAGGTTTTGTTATTCTTTTTCTAGGTCCTTTAGGTGGAAGGTTAGGTTGTTTGNGTTGATTTTTTTTCTATAGTTTTTTGTTTGTTTCGGTATCATTTACTTCTGCTCTAAACTTTTTTTCCCCCTCCTTCCACTGGTTTTAGGTTTTGTTATTCTTTTTCTAGGTCCTTTAGGTGGAAGGTTAGGTTGTTTGAGATTTTTCTTGCTTCTTGAAGAAGGCCTATATTGCTATAAACTTAAATTTTAGAACCACTTTTGGTGCATCCTAGAGATTTTAGACCATTGTGCTTTCATTTTTCTTTGCTTCCGTGTACTTTTTAAATATCTTTGATTTCTTGATCTTTTGTTGTTTGGTATCATGTTACTTAACCTCCATGTATTTGTGGGCTTTGCAGATTTTTTCTTGTGGTCGACATCTAGTTTAATAGTGTTGTGTTTAGAAAATATGCATTGTATGTTTTCAGTCTTGAATTTGTTGAGATTTGTTTTGTCGGCTAATATGTGATCTATNTGTATTTGTGGGCTTTGCAGATTTTTTTCTTGTGGTCGACATCTAGTTTAATAGTGTTGTGGTCAGAAAATATGCATTGTATGTTTTCAGTCTTGAATTTGTTGAGATTTGTTTTGTCGGCTAATATGTGATCTATTCTGGAGAATGTTCCCTGTGCACTTGACAAGAATGTGTATTCTGTTCTAGGATGGGATATTGTGAATATATCTGTTAAATCCATCTGTTCTTGTAGGTCATTCAAAGCCACTGTTTGTATATGTGGCTGCTCCTATGTTAGGTGCATAAATATTTACAATTGTTATATCTTCCTGTTAGCTTGTCCCCTTTATTAATATATGGGTTCTTCTATTTCTCTTGCTACAGTCTGTGTTTTAAAGTCTATTTTCTCTGATATAAATATTGCTACTGCAGCTTTCTTTTGACATACATTTGCATGATAGGTGTTTTTCCATCCTCTCATTTTAATATGGAGGTATTTTTAGGTTTTTAGGCAGCATATAGACAGGTCACATTTTTTTAACCACTCTGTCACCCTATGTCTTTTGAGTGCAGCATGTAGTCTATTGACATTCAAAGTAATTTTTGCTATATGTGTATTGTTGCCATTTTANCTGAAGGTATTTTTAGGTTTATAGGCAGCATATGACAGGTCACATTTTTTTAACCACTCTGTCACCCTAAATCTTTTGAGTGCAGCATGTAGTCTATTGACATTCAAAGTAATTTTTGCTATATGTGTATTGTTGCCATTTTATTGTTCTGTGGTTGTATCTGAAGATTTTTCTCTGATCCTTTCCTGTCTTCCTTAGAGGGACACTTTTGGGATACCTGCTGCCTGGCAGTAAACCTGTACTCGTTAGATAGATAAATCAGTTCTCTCTGACCCCTATCCTCTCAGGCTTTTGCAACAGTTGCAACAACAAGGTTTTCTCTTTAAGGGTTAGTGCTCTGTGATATACTTCAGCCAACCTCCCACCAGATGTTACTCTGATGCTTTGGAGACCATGGATACTCACCTTTGCAACCTGTTCAATGAAAAGTGCATATGTTCAGGTTTAGAAGGATTTGAGCACCAGTTGTATCACTATTGAGCAATTATTTTCAGGTGGTTGGAATAAAAGCAAATGCATTCTTAGTAAGTCTATTGAATAAACACCCACATAATTTTAAACTTACCAAGATGGTTAAAGTGTTTATGCAAAAATTTATGCATATTATGAATAGATTCTATTTTTGATATTCTAGAGAAGGTTTGTGTTAATCACTTAGAACTTAAAGCAGAGATACAATTCCTGTAGAAGAGGTCCCTGGAAATGGAGATGAAAAGGGCAGGTTCTTTTCTTGCATACCTGAAAGAGATTTTGTTTGTATTTCTGTAGGGGCCCAGGAATGACTTGTGACTGAGGTTTACTCTGACATGAATTTGGAAGCTGCCACTCTGACTTGTAAAGTGGATGTGAAGTACAGAGATGAATGGTGCTTTTAGTACTGAATGGCTTTAGATACCTTTACACAGGATAAAATTATCAGGAGTGGCAAGTGATAAATGAGGATTATAAAAATTTAGGAATCTTTTACTTACCTTAATTGATGGCTTTCACAGGAGGATTCATAACTTTTTGTTAGTTGCTCTTTACTTTCTTCAAAGTCTGAAGTCTTAAAACAACACAGAATTTGGAGGGGTTTTTGTAAAGTTAATTAATGTTAATTGTGTCATGAATGACTTTAAGGAGTCTGTTGAGTGATGGGCCTAGTGAAGGGGTCGATACCATTTAATGTTCAATAGGGGATAATGCTGGTCTTTGGCACCATTTTACGATCATTAGGGCTATGCAAGAGCTTGTCAGGAACAGCTCTAAAGATCAGTTGTTGCTCATGGCAATTAAAACAATTGAAAATGACCTGCTATTACATTATACATGATCCAACACTGCTCCCAAACTTTCATTCCATTAGTGATTTCAATTTCATACCAAGCACTGCAATTTATTTTTCTTAGTTACCTTACTAGGGCTGTCTGTGTACTTCTAACAGGATATTATTAATATTTATCCTATTATCTCATACAGCATTTCATGCTTAAAGCACTTCGCAATCTTAACAAATTAATCTTTATATCCTGCCTGAAAGGATGGTAAATACCCTTTTAGAGTTGGAAAAACCGAGTTGGGAGTAGTTAAGAGTTAGCCATCAAGAAAATGATCTGATAAGTTCCAGCATTTAAGACTTTACGTTCTTTTTTCCCTTGGAACTAAATTAATGAATTTAGCACCTGAATATTATACTCTGATATCTAGATGACCATCCCTCCACCCCTATAAGAAAGGTAAATACAATGATAAGAAAAAAATATCACCATTTATGCGAACTAAAGAACTAAATTTTGCTCAAAGTACATAAAAATGTGTAAATGTTAAAAATTATGCTTACTGGCAAATAGTAATATAAAGATTACCTAATAGATACCAGACAACTGCCATGTGCTAAAAAATCATCTTCAACCAAATACTGGTCACTTGGCAAATTTAGTATTTTACCCAAATTTATTGATAAGCCAACCAAAAGCTTAGAGTTTAAATGACTTGCTCATGTCCACAAGGCAGATGAGAAAATCCAGAACTAAAAGTCAGATCTGGTGGACTGTAAAGACCTTAGATTTTATGCTACAAAAATGCTACGTATCAAGTAAATAGAAACTAATCATAGTTAATACAGTACTTGTCTCAACACTAATTGACTCTTTCTAATCCACTGGCACTCTAAACACATTACTGAAAACCATGCTGGATGCTCTAACTGTGCTCTACCGCCTTCTCATCTCCTATTCCTAAGCTTTTCATGGATAATGGAATAAGAAAAGGCATTTTACGTATTCAGAGGTATTAGTTCAAATCAATTTTTTGTCTGGATGATTGAGGTTTATCTAAAATGATCCCATTTTGCATCCCTCTGGAAATGTTAAATAATGTGAGATGCACTTGGGAAAGGCCCTACTGCTCGTATGAGGATTAGTCTTGAGGAGACCACATACTAAAACAAATGCTGTGGAGTATGTAGGGTGGATGGTTGAGCGGGGTAAAAGTGAGTTAACAGAGCAAGATTAATAAATCAGAAGAAGCTGCTTGTACATGGGGTGGTTTCTGTTACCAGAAGATCCTTAGTCCTTCTGCATTTCAGTTATGTAGGAACTAAATGGTCCTACAAGATAAAAGATCAAAAAATTTGAGGCAATGGGGGTAACCTAAAGGGGTGAGGAAAGTTTGTAGAAACAAGGAAATAACTAAATAATTATTCTTCAGAGCTGTTCAGCCAAGGGGAAATTAATTGGAAAGACCAAGACTGTAGGGTCAAGTATTCTTCATAAATTGCTGTGCATTATAGGACTAAAATCTTCCATAAAGAAAGACCACAAAAATATTTATGCGGTGATTGATGAATTGGTTAAAATACATACAAAGGTCAACTATATCTATGCAAGGTAAAAAATGTAGCCAATACTATAAATTCTTCTAAATAAAACATCCTTTTTCAGCCTTCTCTGCTGTCTTCTAATAACCTGATTTTGCTTCTCTTATTCCTAATTTTACTCTTTTTCTTCACCTTTGGGGTACTATTTTTATTTTTGTGGAAGGAAGAAGGGAAAGCTGATGAGCCAGTTTCTAACTTTTTAAATTCAAATATTTAGAGAAATTAACTATTTAATGAGACCTATTATATGTATGGCCCTGTGTCAAGAACAAAAGATTATGAATAACCCAAAGCTATGATTAAGCTTACTGGTAAACTTTGTGGTTGTCTTAGCACAAGCTGCCATAACAAAATAACATACATTAGGTGGCTTAAATAAAGGGAATTTATTTCTCACAGTTCAGGAGACTGAGAAGTCCAAGATTAAGGTGGTGGCCAACTCATTTCCCAGGTGCAGGCTCTCTTTCTGGCTTGTAGGCAGCTGACTTGTGGCTGTATCTTCAGATAATGGAAAGAGAGGGAAGAAGCAAACTTCTTGATGCCTCTTCTTGTAAGGGAACTTATAAACACTATCCCCAACTTCATGACCTCATGTAAACCTAAGTACCTCCCAAAGACCCTATAAGGCAGGACAACAGTTTTTTCCCCTCTAACTTTGAGTTCTTGAATGAGGCCCATCTACAAGAGGAAGACAAAACATGTTTACCTCATGTATACATAGGAGATACCCAGAAGAAAAATGAGTAACTCCCCAAGATGGCTTAAAATTCACACTCAAGTATCATCAGTAATGGGTACAGGAGAGGGAGGATATAGTCCTCTAGGGCAGAGTAGAGGGTTTTTAAGAAAGATGATTGGAGCTACGATTGTGACAGTTTGTCAGGGTACGGTGTCGACTTCTAATCTTCTTTCCTGGGATAAGTGTCAATCTTCCATAGTTGACTAAACTCCCAGTACATTTAAATTCCTTTTGGAGGATCTGTCCTCGGGCAGATAAAGAGAGCTCAGCGAAAGTGTCTCCCTGCATCCATCCTTTTCCAAGTGCCTCTGGTTCAAGATAATCCTTAGGCCAAAGTGGCAGATGTGGGCGTGGCATGTTCTTCTACCCTTTGGCCCTATTTCCACACATCGTCATACTGAGGAGGTTAAAACTGCAAAATGTGCATTTGAGAAATATAAACATTTAATCCATTCCACTATCATACCCTACTATAGTACTGTAGAAATCCTCAAGAGGCATTCTCATGACACCTAAATGTTTAACTTTTAGGGTGGTTTCAAGGAAAAAATACGATTCAAAAACATTTTAGTTTTGGCTAATTAGGGGTAGTGATCTAAAATTCAGAATCACAGGCCTGTATGCTTTCTGTGAGAAAATATACATTATCATATGTGCCCATTTAAGTATTAAGAAAAATGCGTCTGATGCAAATGGCAGATATGCAGCTGTGTTTTAGATATATATTTAATCTTTCCAGCCTTTAGGCTCATGGGGCAAGTAAGTGCCACAGCAGTCTCAAAGATGGGATAGATATTTCAGGGTGTTATACAGGTGAGTTTAAGAAAAAACCAGTGCATGATTGCTGTCTTAGTACTAGAGTAACTCTATCAAAGTGATTTTTCCTACTTCATGGATATGTAATGAGAGGTGATTTTAAAGAGAGCTCATACTCATTTTTGGTTCAACTTTTAGAAATGCTATAACATAATGCGCACATTATTGGAACTGAAGTATTGAATCTAACATATGACACGTACCTCTTTTAGTGTGGGTGAGGCTGGACATTGCTGACTCTTCTGAATAGACAGGTACATGTGCCAGAGTTATCTTCTAGCATATCCTACAGAACAGTTGGTATTTGAGCCTCAAATATCAGGTCACCTAAAAAAGGAGAGAAATCCCCAAAAATTCACTTGCATTTTCCCCAAATCTTCCAGCTTGTATCAAATTATTCCCACGTTTCCTATTGATATTCCTCCACTCAAATTTAAGCTCATAGTCTTTATACATGGATTTATATTTCATTTTCTACTATGTACCAAATAAAATAGAAGATATGTTGCTTCTTTTAAAATCCTGCTTCCTTGTAGATAGAGCCAAATAATGTAAAATTTTATCACAAAACAACATGTAAATTAGCGAGAACAAACTCTGAATTTGGAGCTGCCTATTTGTTCCTTCAGCAATACCTAGTAATACACAAGCAGCTCTGTATTAGATTATTTGTCAATGTTATTTTATGAAGAAATTTAATAAAATTTACTACTCTGCAATCCATTGAGCACTTCCTAACTTAATTGTCATATTCTGCATTTCCTGAGATTTACAATTAAAATTGTGATGAGCCAGACATACAAACTATTCGTTGTATGACAAGCCAGGTTATTTATATTTTACCAAAATTATCTGAGGTATTTATTTATAAAAGTTACACTAACACTTAATTTCCCCCAGCTATAAGTACCTATCTGTGATGCATTTTTTTAAGTCTGAATATTTTTTCAACCAATTTTCCTTAATGCCCACTGCCACCAAAAAAAAAAAAGATAGTTCAATTTGCTATTTATGCCCATGCCAGATCCAGTTAATAAAAAATAATGGCTCTGACATTTTATATTCTCCAAGGATGATCAAATAAGAAATAGTCTCCAGAGCAGAATAAACATTTATTTTGATTAAGAAATGTTTAGTCTTCCTTCTATTATTGTCACTAGTCACCAATATTACTTCCTAAATTTTTAAGACTCCATGAGGCAATGTATTATAATATTTTATGCCATTGGTTGAAAGACCGATAATAATATGAGAGACCACATTATTCCTATTCTGTGTAGTAATTATGTAGTTTGTAAATAGGAAACAGTATAAAACTAAAAAGCAAGGATTTTACCATCTAACTATGAAGATAAATTTATCTTTCCATACTTGTGACAATTTCCCATTGGCTTTAAGAAAAATAAGATATTTCTTACTATAGTTGCAAAAATCCATGTTTCCTCATGCTCATTTTGTTTGTTCTTTCCAATATTCTGAGTGAATGCAGTGGGAATGGAGAATGTTGAATCATTAACAACTTTAAATGATTTCATATAGGCATTACAGTGAGAATAAACTTGAAGAACCATTTGTTTAGTCATTTCCCTGCATTTTTTTTAAGATTTTATTTATTTGTCAGAGAGAGCACTATAGGGGGGAGGGGTGCAGAAGGAGAAGAAGGCTCCCTGCTGAGCAAAGAGCTCCACGTGGAACTCAATCCCAGGACACTGGGTGGTCACCTGAGCCCACGGCAGGAGCTTAACTCACTGAGCCATCCAGTTGTCCCTTCCCTGCACTCTCTACAAATACTGATTGAGTTCTAGGTATTGGACTTGATGACAGCCTGATTAAAGAAATGAGAGTGCTGTTAATTAAGGAATTTGAGAAAGGAAGGCCATTTGGAAGTAATGATAACATCAGAAGTTCCGTTTTAGAAGTGCGTTTTAGAAGTGCTTTGACCAATTTTATAATTGCTTAAACATCTCTCTGCTTCACATCTGAATATTCTCTGCTTATGTGACTTATTTCATGACTTGGAAAATTGAATTCTTTGAGAGTCAGCATCTGAAATATAAAATAGACTTAGTAATACATGCCTTACAGTATTTATAAGAGGAAAAGTAATTTCATATATACTTAGGTATGTACCTAAGTATATATGAAAGTGCTTTGTCAACTATCCAAAGTTACACGTATGAATTATATTGCTGTTAAGTCAACTAGTTATCCAAAGTTACACGTATGAATTATATTGCTGTTAAGATATCTAACTGGAAATATCTAGAGGGCATTCATGAACATTCATGTACATGGAGCTCAAGGGTACAAAACTATAAGCTTCTAAATTTTAGTTATAAACAAAAGAATTTTACTGGAAATCTCACCAGCAATGCACTTTTCCTAACCAAAAAATGAGGGGAAAAAAGAAATAGCCAAATACAGCATCTTAGAATAATATGAATAATCACAAGAAAGAAAATCAGTTGAAAAGTGACACAGCATGGGACAGGGCAGTCTGAGGTCAGGTCCATGATGGAAAAACCACATACCTGAGAGAAAAGTAGGTGTTTCTTTATAGCCAAGAGTTTATTTTTGGCAGAATAATCATCAAGAAAGGTTAAGGTTGTCTTAACTAAGTCTCTCTCCTTTCTCTCTAAATCCAATCAACTTGCTAAACCACTTATTTCTATCTGAACCAATATCATTTTAATCTACTCCTTCTTTGCCTTCAATTACCCTGAGACCAAGAGGTAAGTGATACTGTAATCAATGCTTCCTGGTTCTCATGCCTCAGCCTAGAGACCCATCTTCCTACAGACAAAGAAGCAAAATGGAACTTGAAGGTTTTACTCCAGGCCTATAGCAGTATTCGCTGGCTGTCATAATAAAACACCACAGACTATCTTAAGCAGAAATTTATTTTCTCCTAGTGCTGGAGTCTCCATGTCCAGGATCACACTACTGTTAGGGTGGGTTTCTGGTGAGACCTCTCTTCCTTGCTTGTAGACCACTACTTTTTGCTGTGGCATCGCATGGCCTTTCCTCTGTGAGCTCAGATAAAGATCTCTGGTGTGTCTTACTCTTCTTATATGGACAACACCAAAAAAAAAAAAAAACCCACAAAACAAACCCTATTTCCAAAACTAGTAACATTGGGAGTTAGGGCTTCAACATATAAATTTGGGGCAGGGGGTGGCAGGACACAACACGACCAGAGATCACTAAAGGCATGCAATGAGTGATGATAGTTGCTCTGACCTAACACCCAGGGCATCAGTTATATTTTGAATTGAATTAATAAAAATATTTCTCTGTGAAGGAAACACTTTAAAACTAGTATCTATTTTCCTCCTACTGAAATAGTGAATTAGCATTTCTCCCATATTTTCTGCTGCGGACTTGCCACCCTGTCCTTGATATAGCCAAGACTTACCTTCCTAAAGTTAAAGTCAGACCATTATTACATTCAAAAATCTTCACTGACTTTCCATTGCTTAATGAATTAAAAAAAAAATCTAACAGTTTTGCTAGTCGTTCAGCTTTCAAAAGCCTGGCTCCATCATATATTCTCTGTCTCATCAATCCCTCTATCCTTCAGACACAGAGGACTACTCATTGCTACCTTTTTGTGCCCCCACCCCTGTTTTTTAATGACACTATGCCTCTAGTAGCACTGTTCCCTCAGCATGGAATGTTCTCGCCATCCAGGTTCACTTCTAAATCTCAGAGCTTCTGCAAAGCCTGTCCTATCAGTGAGAAGAGATCACTCCCAAAATTCTTTGAACATACATTAAGTACTTACTTTCATGTCCTTCCCCAAATACTCTGATCTTGCTGGATCAGAGAATGTTTTACTCATTTTCTAATGAGCACAGCTTAAAACACCCATACCTATCATATAAATAAATGTTCAATAATTGCTCACCAAAGAAATCATGAAGAAATGGGAGAGGCTATGTAGGACAGTTACTGGAAATGTCTAATAAGTGAAAAAAGTTTAAGAAAATCATAAATAAGCACATGAGTTGTTTGCTCCCAGATAAGAACTATCTTCATTTTATAAAAAGAAACAAAGACCATTCTTCCTGCGACTACTTATGCAGAATAGCCCCATAAATGAGAGAAGCCACACCCTAATTTGCTAGGCATTACAAAATATAGTTTGACTGAAAAAGGTGCATATATCCATTTTCCCTTTATAGCAACAAGGACAACAAAAAAGGCAGGGGTAAGAGGAAAACACTGAAAATATGCCCTTTCTTGACCATGTAAAAATTTCTGTGCTTCCTTTAATAACCCAGGGAAGCTTAGGAAATATTCCATGAACAAATGGTCTATTGTAGTAAAAAAAAAATTTTTGTTCAGAGTTCACACTGAGTATCTTTTCATCAGAAATTATATAGCAGAACAATTAAAATGAAATACTACTTGTAACAAGAAAAGATGGTGGCTGCAGAATATAACTCAGTCTTAATAGATTTTCTAATGTCTTTCTTCATATCAAAGGGGAGTAGCCCTTTAGCCAATAAAGTAAATTTTCTGATCTCCAAATGGGTACTTTACCCTCATTCAGGCTGATATTGCAGCGACATCATGAATTTCTCAGACAGCTTTGTGAATCAGCAGAGTATTTCAGAGGAGAGCATTGACTGCTAAAAGCAAAGTCGTTATTTTTTAAACAGCCTTTAAACTAGTAGACGAAACATTTCATTTTGGGTCAAGGATGCATTTGTTCCAACCACCTGGAAGAGCAGAGAGGGCTGAACCAGTTGGGAAGGAATAGAATGATGTTACTGTATCAGCCAAACTTCAAATTATATAGTTTTGTAGGTCAAACACTTTAAAGTTTGTTTGTTTGTTTGTTTTTACTACCCCTGTCTATAATTCTTATTTCCAAAGAGCTTAAATATTAATATTCCATGAACTATCACCCCATATTTCCAAAGAATCTTTGAAAAACCATTAACTAATTTGCTTAGAATAAACTTTGAGATTTAGGGGGAAAAGGGGAAATTAAGGCAAGAAAAGTGTATGTTTCTTAATGCATCCATTCAATAAATGTTCTAAATGCTACCATATGCTAGGAACTGTATTAGGTGCTGGGAAAACTGGTTAAGATTCAGTTCCTTTCCTCAGGTCTACTTACTCAAAGGACAATGACAGTGTTCAGAGGCCAAGTTTATTGAACTCAAAATATTCCCATACTTCTTCTGATGCATTTCTGAGTGTTTTTAAATGTTGTCATGGGGTAAAAGTAAGATTAAGTCTGACTCATAGTCTTATATAGTTAAATATAGACAGTTTAAACTTTGGATATATTTTACTTTCACTTTGAAAGCTCTTCTTCATCAGGCAGTATCTTTAAAATGGTACATTGTATGAAGAATGGGGTTGAGAATAAAGCAATTAAAATATCAAAGTTAAAATTTTATGTATTAAGGACATTTTCTTACACAGTAATTTTCCTGTATGAGTGGCAGGTGCATTGTGTAAGTCTATTTTTTTAAAATAATAATTTTTATATTATTCACCATACAGTACATCCCCAGTTTTTGATACAATGTTCCATGATTCATTATTTGCATATAACACCCAGGGACCATGCAATATGTGCCCTCCTTAATACCCATCACCGGCCTATCCCAATCCCCCACCCCCCTCCCCTCTGAAGCCCTCAGTTTGTTTCCCAGAGTCCACAGTCTCTCATTGTTTAATTCTATGACTAAATGTGTCCTTCAGTCTTTATATGCATGTATTTTGGGGTCTATTCACTCATCTTTGTATGTCTGTATCTCAGATGGACTGTTTGACCACCAGATTTCCTGTGGCCACAGACACATCTATCTTCAACTCATTATTCTATTTTTACTGTTGCCTGCTACCAAGCTTTTAAACAAAATAGAATTTGTACTGCAGACTGTTTATTCAGATTACTGAATTTAATTTTATTCATAATTGTCATATCTATGTATCACCTCGACCTTTAGCCTCATCCCAAATTAAAGCCAGATTAATATTATAGATATGTGAAGATATGCAAAATTAATATAGAACCATAAATATGTGACATTTAAGCAAAGAATCCACACCTTTTCTGTAAAGATCTAGGTAACAATTTAGGTTTTTCAGGACATTTCTCATTGAAAATCCTCAACTCTTTTTATTCTAGTGCAATTGCAGCCATAGAAATCATGCGAACAAATGGACATCCTTGTGTTCCAGTAAAACTTTTTTTTCTTAAACTCTGTATCTACATCTATTTTACATCCCCACTGATAGGCACACTATTCTTTGTGAAACAATACTTTAATTCTTGGGAGATCTGGCCCTTTGAGTTGCATTCCTTTCTCTGTAAGTATGATGGTTTTTGGTCAAGTTCTTCATAAAAGTAAGGAAGATGTAAAATCCCATGCTAATATTAGGAAATAACAAAATATAGGCTTTCAAAAAGGTAATCAGTAAACTAAGTGTTTCTACTGGTAGATTAAGTGGTGTGAGTGAGACAGGTTAGTCATCTTAGGGTAAAATTTTTTTAAAAATACTCTTCATATTACATTTATTAAGAAATGTGTGTTGGCTACATATTGTAACTTCACTACTGAAATGCATACTCATTTGGAGAAAGGGTCTTAAATATTCATTCTGGTTTCTCATGCATTCTTACATATAGCAATTTCCTGACAAAATGTTATTGATGAAATTTTGATAAACAAATAATGAAAGTATAATATCAGAGGAAAAACAACTCTATATAAATGTGTTCTAACTTACTTACAGAAGTAGAATTTCTTGGTTAAAAAGATCAGTCATGGCATTGGAGGACTACAAGTATGTGAAAATCAATAGGTCATTGGGGGGGGATTAAAACACAAACTACATATAGGAGTTCATGCGTGCCCCCCAAAATAAGTAAGTTGTGAATTTGAACAAACCCTTTCAATAGGATGTGAATATCTGAAAGAATTTAAAGTTTTTCTGTTCTTTTAACTCATTTTTAACATGGCCTAAAATTTTATTACATTAGCTAGCAATTTACTCTTTTCCTTGTAGCAAGAATTAAATGAGACTATTTGAGGAAGCACATTGTTTGTTAACACTGAAATAGTGGAGATTTTTTTTTAATATTACACCCTCTAAGTTGTAAGTAAAGGTTTACAACAGGAATTACTTTTGAAAAAGGACTTATATGCATGCTTCCTACTACTCAACAATTTTGTTTACAAGACTGGGTTCTAATGGATATGATAGATACTTCCATTAAACAATTTTTTCCATACTTTCCAAGACAATCTACAGATTCAGTGTAATTCCTATCAAAATAAAAGTAGCATTTGTCACAAAACTAGACCAAAAAATCCTAAAATTTGTATGGAACCACCAAAGACCTTGAATAGCCAAAGAAATCTTGAGAAAGAACAAAGCTGGTGATACAACACTTCAGGATTTCAAAATTTACTACAAACCTGTAGTAATGAAAACAGTATGATACTGGCACAAAGATAGACACATAGATCAATGGAATTGGATAGGAAACCCAGAAAAATAAACCCACATATATATGGTCAAGTAATCTATGACAAAGGAGGAAAGAACATACAATGGAGAAAAGACTGCTGCAAAAACTGAACAACTACATACCAAAGAATGAAAGTGAACCCCTTTATTACACCATAAATGAAAATAAACTCAAAAGGGAATGAAGACTTAAATGTGAGACCATAAAACTGCGAAAAGAAAGCATAGGCAGTAATCTCTTAGACCTCACCCTTAGCATCATATTCATGGATAGGTCTTCTCAAGCAAGGGAAACAAAAGCAAAAATAAACAATTAGGACTACACCAAATAAAACCTTTCACACAGCAAACAAAACAAAAAAGGCAACATAGAAATGGGGTTAGATATTTGCAAATTAATATCAAAAATATATAAAGAATTCGTATGGTTCAACAGCAAAAATAAATAAATAAATAAATAAAATAAAATAAAATAAAAAATAAGCAGAGGACCTGAACACACCTTTTTTTCAAAGAAGACCTATGGATGGCCTAAGAGCACATGTAAAGATGATCAACATCACTAATCATCAGGAAAATACAAATTAAAACCACAATGAGATATAACTTTACACCAGTAAGAATGGATAGCATCAAAAAGACAAATTACAAGTGATGGCAAGGATGTGGAGAAAAGGAAATCCTCATGTACTGTTGTTGGAAATGCAAATTGGTGCAACCACTATGAAAAATGGTATGGAGGATTCTCAAAAATTAAAGCTAGAAATACCATGTGATCTAGTAAGCCCACTATTAGATATTTACCTCCAAAACAAAAACACTAACTCAAAAAGATACATGCACCCCAAAGTTCACTGCAACATTAGAGTAGACAAGATATATGTCCACTGACACATAAATATAGAAGATGTGGGGTATGTACACAAACACACACAGTGAAGTATTAGCCACAAAAAAATGAGATCATGCAATTTGTGACATCAGGGATGGACCTGGAGTGTGTTATGTGAAGTGAAATAAGTCAGAAAAAGACAAATACATATGATTTCACTTATATGGTAAATTTAAAAACAGACTTAAATACAGAGAACAAATGGGGGGTTGCCAAAGGAGAGGTGGGCAAGTAGATGGGCAAAATAAAGAGTATTAAGAGATATAAATTTTCAAGGTGAAACACAGCATAGGGAGTATAGGCTATAATAGGGTATTAATATTGAGTCATGTTTAGAATCACTGAATTAAAGTTATACACCTGAACCTAATATAACATTGTATGTTAATTATAGCCTTATTTTTTTAGCCTTACTCTACAGAGAATTTATTTGAGCAATGTATATTACCCTGATTTATAACATCAATCATTAAGTGCTTAACATGGGTACTGAGACAATTTCATTTTACAAGTGATCCATCCATGAGTTCTCGGTCTTTACCAATTTTCAAAAGCTGGCTTTTAATATTTAGCACATCTATGATAATTATACTTCAATTTTAAATAGATAAAACTAAGGAAAAAGGCTTACCCTAAAAATAAGATAAAGGATATATTGACAAACATGTTGATACAGTATGGCTGTCTACATTCGAATAGCATGTTTACAGAATTGACCCTCACATAGTTCACAGCTATACTATGTAACTTGGACAAGGTGTTTAGAAAACACAGTACTGGAAATAGTCTTCATTGTCAAGAAGCACAGAAATTTAAAAACTAGAAAGACTTTTTAAATCAGATACAATACTGTAATTAAAATAGTTCTCATAATTTACTATATGTATGTAAGTGTATATATAATGTATATAGTATGCAAATATATAAATAGATGGATAATATACTTCATATATAGCTTTTAACATATTACTGCAATTATTTCAAGACTATTAAACAGGAATATTTTTTTTTTTGGTTACGTATCTTTTATAAATATCCTATACAGGACATACATTATGTTATAACAAAATGGGTTATATATCAATGCCCATGACAGTTTAAATGTTCACCAACCACTTTTTAAGAAAATATTAGTTAACATATCAAAACCACCAGTGGCAGATATACAACTCAGTGAAGTTTTAAGATTTATGCCATCTTTTAATTTTATCATTAATGCTTTAAAGTGTCCCAATTTATTATTTTTTAAACATTATTTGTTTTAGAGAGAGTGTAGAAGAGAGAGCAGCGGGAAGGAGAAAATCCCAAGCAGACTCCCCACTGAGCTCAGAGCCCAATGCAGAGTTCAATCTCTTCCAGAGATCATGACCTGAGCTCAGATCAAGAGTCAGATGCTCAATTGACTGAGCCACCCATGCACCCCAAAATGTCACTCATATATAACTTGGGCTTAATGGAATGAAATGTCCAAAGAATATGTAATTATTGACAAACATTTGCATCAAAGATAAAGTGATCCAAGTTAGATAACAGGACATCTAGTGGTAGCCAGGATCTAAAACTATTATTAGGCAGATATAAATACTAATAAGTTTTAAATATGATCTTCCCTAAAAAAACCAGATAGCTAACATTTGAAGAGTCTGGTGGTTGCACTGGAACCAAGTATCTACATGTGCAAAATTCACTCACGTGAATTAAGCCAAATGAAGTAAGTATAAATACATCTCTGTTTTATACTGGTATTTTTTTTTAAGGTTCCATGTCCAAAAACTCTTAAGTCTCTAGTTTAAATGTCTTTGATATCCATGCAATTTGTTAGTAGACACTTGGTCTTTAAATGTGGACATTTATTTAGGGCAGTGTGTGACATTTTTGGGTGGGGGGAGAAAGCAGGCCTAAGCTTTTGAGTAGCCCCAGGTCCTTGCTGGGACTCTACCACGAGATGTGTATCTTTCGACAAGTTGCTTCATCACTATCGGTCCCATTTACTCATTTATAAAGTGAAACATTTGGATTTAATTGCTAATATGGTTCCCAGTCATAAAATTCAATGACTCAGAGGATAACGGAGTTGTCACTATGAAAAATGTTCTTCTACCATTAAAATAAAAACATGTACAGAAAGATGTACAGAGTAGATGGTGTTTTCCAGGTTACATGTTAACTGAAATAAGGAAATTATTGTCCTTTAAGATTTATGAAATCATTTTCATCTAATGCTAAATCTTCACTTGATGAAGGCAAAACTGACTGCAGTAAACAAATTGCTCAGACTTATAAACCATTAGTGGACACAAAATTGAGCTTTCTCTCTTATCTTATGCAAGTCCTTTCTCCAACACTGCAGTTTAGATTGGGAAGGGTGACTGTAACAAGAACTTATAAAACAAAATGAAAAATCTTTATAAAAAGGAAAACTCTGTATAAAATATGGGACAAGTGGTATTTATAATTTTAGCACAGCTAAAACCTGTTCAAATATAACATATCAAAGAGGTTTTTTCATAGTTTCTATGATTTAGAAGCCCTTAAAATTCACATCTTAAAAATTGGACAATAAATGTTTTGTATAAAGTTCTTATTACTAAGTTTTTTGCTCATATATCCTAATCATATCTTCCTCCTGAAAATCTACCAAGAAGTTTTATTCTAGATATTTTCTCATTACATAAAACATTTTGTACTTTTTTAACAAAAGTGCATAAAGAAAAATTTTAATCACCCTATTAAATTCTTGCAAATATGCTATAGAAACATTTAAATACTATATGTTCAGAAATAAATTGTATGCAAACAAATTGTGTACATAATGATTCCTGCTCAATTTTACATCGTTTTTATTTATATTTACATTTTAAGTTTATATTAAGAAATATTATAACACTTGTTCACAGAATGCTCATGTGAGAGGAGACACATGAAAAGCTTGATGTATGTTTTATGATTTACATATATGAATAATCTCTTGTGTAGTTGAGGGATCTAATGCTTAGAGTGTTTGGTTGACTCGCTGACCCAGCAATTGCCTTACTAGGTATTTATCCCAAAGATACAGATGTAGTGAAAAGAAGGGACACCTGCACCCCAATATTCATAGCAGCAATGTCCAAAATAGCCAAACTGTGGAAGGAGCCGAGATGTCCTTCAACAGATGAATGGATAAAGATGTGGTCCATATATACAACAGAAGATTACTCAGCCATCAGAAAGGATGAATACCTACTATTTGCATCAACATGGATGGAACTGGAGGAGATTATGCTAAGTGAAATAAGTCAAGCAGAGAAAGACAGTTATCATATGGTTTCACTCATATGTGGAACATAAGGAATAGCGAGGACCACCACAGGGGAAGGGACGGAAAACTGAATGGGAAGAAATCAGAGAGGGAGACAAACCATGAGAGACTCTGGACTCCAGGAACCAAACTGAAGGTTATGGAAGGGAGAGGGTTTGGGGATGGGGTAACCAGGGGTTGGGTATTAAGGAGAGCATGTGTGGTGATGAACACTGGGTGTTACATGCAACTAATGAATCACTGAACACTATCAAAAGCTAATATATGTTGGCTAATTGAACATAATAAAAAATAAATTTCTGCATGATACATACCCCTGAAAACTTGTGCCTTTTATTCAGATTAGCAATATTTTGAACACAGAGTCTGTATCACATGGCCTAAGGTATTGCTTCTTTTTATTCCCCCTTTTCAACAAAGAATTTGACATCTATCCACAAAAGAAAGTACCTATGTGAGACTTGTGGGATCTAGCACCACACACCAAGGAAACCAGAAACAGTCTTGCCTTTTTATGCATCTGGTAATAGGCAGACAGACCATGGTTGGGCTGTAGAACAAGCAGAGGTGCAAAACTGCCCAATCACACTTGCCAGAGTTGAGGGAAAAAAATGTAGTGTTGACCGGGGAACAAAACCACAGACAGGAGAGAAATGAAAGTCCAGCTTTCCCAAAGGGGAATTCAGGCAAACCACTGGAGAAAAATACATGCATATACACAAATTGGGACACCAAAGAACATCGCTAGAGCCATCACCACAAGGTAGCACTGAATGAGACCACAACCCCTCCCACAGAGAAAAAGGAGAGCAGTGATGAAGTACCCAGTTACTCCCATGGTACCACATAAGCTGGAGAAACCCATTTCTCTCATGGAGCACTAAGAGTGCTCACACAGAACCACCATGACTGGGAAGAGGAAGGAGATCTGGAAAGGGACAGATAAGAGTATCAAAGTATATTAAAGGAACACAGTTCCTGCTGACTTCACTAAGCAGGAAGTCCACACATTAGCATCTAGCAGTAGCACATCCCGGAATCTCCCTTCTGGATCCATCAACACCCCTAAGAATCCTAGTGCTAAACCCACATCTGTCCCAACTCTGAGGTTTGCTCCTTGCGTGTACTTGCAAGTACTGCTCTGAGAGCAAGCTCTGGTAGACAGTGAGGTAGCTTACAGAAGAGGCAAGGGTCAGTGGGCAAGTGAGAAACCACAGACTTGAACTATAATGCCACCTTCTGGAAAAAAAAAAGACAGTTTTCCAATAACCAGGCTGGTGAATTCGAAGAACCAGGAAAGACATGAAACCTTAACCACCCTTCCATGGGAAGTATGAAGAATATGTATGTATCCACACAAGTTGGAAAAGTAACAGACATAAGCAGGACAAATACAGAATATTTCTTACCAGAAGATGGCAAGTAAAGATTTGAGGAGTCTACTGCTTCAAATGCAAAAATACCAATGCAAAGCTCCAAGGAACAAGAAAAATCAAGGAAACAAGGAAATATGTCCTCATCAAAGGATAGTATTAATTCTTAAATAATTCAAAAGCATGCTATTTTGTGATTTAGCTAATAAAGAATTAAAAATAGCTGTTTTGAGGAAACTCAATGAGCTATAAGAAAACACAGAAAGACAAATCAACAAAGCCAGATACATAATTCACAAACAAAATGAGAAATTTAACAATGACCTAGTAATCATAAAAAAGAAGCAAACAAATTCTGGAGCTAAAGAATTTAATAAGCAAGATGAAAAATATAATAGAGAATGCTTACAGCAGAGAATAAAAGACAGAATTAGTAATCAGAATAGGAACTTTGAAATAACTCAGAGAAGAACAAAGGAAAATAATGAAAAAGTGAAGAATGCCTAGTGATCTATAAGGCACCATCAAATGTACAAATATTAGAATAACTGAAGTTCCAGAAGGAGGAGAGGGGAAAAGGGGACACAATTTTAAAGAAACAGTAGCTGAGAACATCACAAACCTGATGAAAGACTTGGACATTGAGGTTCACAAAGCTAATAGATCACCCTGTTACCTCAATACAAAAAGTCTTTCTCAAAGACACAATATAATGACATAGACATCATTGAGGATAGAGAAAGAATTCTAAAAGCAGCCAGGGAAAAGGTCATAGCGTACAGAGTAGCCCCCATTGGGCTATCAGTGGATATCTCAACAGACACTCCATAGGTCAGAAGAAAAAGAAATGAAACATTCTAGGGGGGAATAAATGCCAACCAAGTATACTCTATGCAGAAAAAAATATGTTTCAGATATGAAAAAATAGACTTTTCCAGAGAAACACAATCTGAGGGAGTTCATCACTAAAGGTACAACAAGGGCTCAAAGGAGTTGTTCTAGCTGAAAGGATAATAAATTAATCAGGGACATGAAAACATGGAAGAGTATACAACACACTGCTAAACGTAAATATATAGTAAGATTTAGAAAACTCTATAATATGATGGTAACCACCTAACTGTAATATAAAAGTCAATGAAAAAGAGTTAAAGTAATTGCAGTTATTTTTTAAATACTTGAAAAAGTAAATAATGACATCAAATGTATATAAGGTAGGGAGTAAAAGGTGAAACTTCTGTAAAAAAATAAAGTTAAGGTGTTATCAGCTTTCAATGGACTGTTTTACCTATCAGATATCTTATGCAAGCCTCATGGTAACCACAGAGCAAAAATCTAGGGTAGGAACAAAACATAAAGGGTAAACAGACCATACTACTAGGGGAAATGAACACTTTACAATGAAGAGTAGGCAGAAACAGAGTAAAAGAATAGAAATACAAACAGAAAACTGTAATGTAGAATTAGTGGATATTTACATAGCAATAACAACTCTAAATGTAAATGGATAAATGTACCAATGAAAGGTACAGAAGTGTCTGGATGGGTTTTGTAAAATAAAATAAACAAGACACAACTATATGCTGCCTGTAAAAGACCCATTCACCTTTAGGAAACTTAGACTCATAAAGAAGGAATGGAAAAAAGATATTCCATCCAAGTAGAAATCAAAAGAAACTGAGGATATCTATACTTACATAAGGCAAAATAGACCTTAACCCAAAAAAAAGCAATAAGAAACAAATAATATCATTATAAAATAATAAAGAAGTCAGTTTATTGAGAAGATGGAATGATCATAAAATTATCTACCAAATCACAGTACCTAAATATAGTAAACAAATACCAAATTATCTAAAAAGAAATAGATACCAATAAAATAATAGAAAGTTCAATACTTTCACTAATGGATATATCACCCAGACAGAAAATCAACAACGAAACATTGTATGGGTACCACAGATTAGAGTAAATGGACCTAAAATCATTTATAGAACATTTCATCCAATAGAAGAATATACATTCCTTGTGAAGTACACTGAGTATCTTCTCCAGAATAGACCCTATGATAGGACAACAAACATGTCTTTGCAAATTTAAGAACACTGAAATTATACCCAGAATCTTTCTTCAACCACAGTGGTGTGAAACTAGATAGAAACAACAATGAAAAAGTTTGTCCAATTTTCACATATTTGTAGATTTTCCAGCAAATTCCTGAACAACCACTGGGTCAAAAAAGAGTTATCCCAAAATATTGGAACCAATGAAAAAGTAAAAGCACAGCGTACTAAAACTATGTGATGTTCCAAAAGTAATTAGAAGTTTATTATGGACTCTGAGAAACAAACTGAGGGCTTCAGAGGGGCGGGGGGTGGGGGAATGGGATAGACTGGTGATGGGTAGCAAGGAGGGCACGTATTGCATGGTGCACTGGGTGTTATACGCAACTAATGAAATCATCGAACTTTACATCAGAAACCAGGGATGTACTGTATGGTGACTAACATAATAAAAAAACATTAAAATAAAAAAAGTTTATTATGTTATTATTAAGTTTATTATGATAAATGCATATGTTAAAATGCATATATTAAAAAAATAGAGCACACATAAAACCTATGCCTAAATCATAGCCCCATTCATTGCTAAGTGTAGCTTCCTGCCCCTCCCAACCAGAAAGCCTGAGTTGGAAAATCTAGTAGTGCTTGGAGCTGGCTCTCCCATCCTGCCCAGGCAGGGAAGCGGAGCCATAACACTACCTACCGCAAAGTGAGGCTCCCAGCCTTGTCCAATCAGAAATGCTGGTGAGGGCATCTGGAAAGCTCTATAACCAAGCAATTTTTAAAAAGATGCTGGTAAGCAAAGCTGATAGTCTGCAGAGCAAAGCCAGTGGCCCTTTTCAGCCAAGGAACTTGGGGCAAAGTTAGCTTGAGTGAAGACCACAAAGAGCCTTAGTGACCTTGGAGCTGGTTCGTTTGTTGTTTCCCAGTTGAGAAACTAGTTTTTAGCCCTATACATTGCTGAATATAAGCTTCAGCCTATCCAGCAAGGAAACCTAAACAAGGCACACAGGAAACTGTATAGCCCATTCAACAGCACTCCTCACTGTGGTACTTGAACAGAGAGCACAGTCCATAGTTTTCCCCATTTGCAGAGCAAAACCTGAGGCCTCATGTGGCCAGAGAATTCAATGCACACTCTTGCCTGATTTAGGTCCCTAAACAATAAGCTGTTCAGGCCTTAGGCCCCTTCCTACTATCTCACTAGGACTGCTGAGTCAATTACCCAGCCCTGGACCTCTAGGAAACCTGGTCAGAGAACTCAGGAAACCATCCTACAGCTTTGCCTGGGCAAGAAACGAAGTTAACAACCCTATTCAACTATTCTCAACCAGCAGCTCCCCCACCCCACCCAGCCACTACTTCAGACCTCAGGCAGTGGCCTCACCTCAAAATACAACCTATACGAACCCCACCTGCCCAAGGACATTACCAGAAGACACATCCATTAATCCAAACTGAGCTCACTGGTAAAGAACAGTCTCTGCCAAAGCAAGCCTGAAAAGTCTGGAAGAGGAGAGCACTTACTCAAATATGCAGATACCAATGTAAGGAATAAAGGATGAAGAAAATAAGGTAAATGTTATACCACCAAAGGAAATTAATAAAACTCTAATAAATGACCCTGAAGAAAGAGAGATCTATGAACAGTCAGATAAAGAATTCAGAATAATACTCTGAGAAGTTTGGTAAAGTACAAGAGCACACATACAGACAACTAAACAATATTAGGGAAACAATGCATGAACAAAATCAAAATCAGTTCAATAAGAAATAGAAACCTTCAAACACAAACACACACAAAGACTGAACTGAAGAATTCAATAGCGGGCTTCAAAAGCAGACTTGATCATATGTAAGAATGAATCAAGGACCTAAAAGACAGAACATATGAAATCATACAGCCAGAATAAGAATGAAAAAGAGTGAAGAAAGCCTGTGGAATTGATGGGACACAAACAATATCTGCATTATAAGAATTTCAGAAGGAAAAGAGACAAAGGGATAGAAAATATATTAAAAACAGTACTACCTAAAAACTTTGCCCAAGTTCTTGGGGAGAGAAATGGAAATCAGGCATATGAAGCTTAAAAAACCTCAACTAGTCAAACTCAAATAGGACTACACTAAGACATTATAATTATTATATCAAAAGTCAAATACAAAACAAAATTGAAAGCAGCAAGAGAAAAAGTAGCAATTGCAGGGAAGAGAATTTCCATAAGACTACTAGCAGATTTCTCAACAGAAACTCCAGGTCTGGATAGAATGGGATAATATATCTAAAATACTCAAAAAATATTATACCTGGCAAAGTTGTCCTTCCAAAATGAAGGAAAGATGAAGACTTGCCTTAGAAACAAAAGCTGAGGGTGTTCATCACTACCAGTCCTATCTTACAAAATGTGAAGGAGAGTACTTTGTATAGAAGTAATAGGATGCTAATCAACACAGTAACATCATAAAAACATAAGGTAGATCAAAACTTACTGGTAGTGGTAAATATAAAATTGAAGTTAGATTCTGTAATACGGTAATGCTTGTTCATATTTCACTTACAACTCTGGCTTAAAAGTTAACAAATATAGTAAAAGCAACCATAACTACAATGATTTGTTGTTAGTTCCACAAAACATGTACACTGTAACCAAATAACCAATAACTAAAACATGAGGAGAAGTATAGGTGTAAAGCTTAAGGATTCAATTGAAGATATCAGTTTAATACAGGGTGCTTTAATTTTTTAATATTTTATGTAATCCTCATGGTAGCTACAATAGGTCATGGTAAAAGAGTCAAAGTATACTTATACCAACAGAAATAAAAACACAAAAACAAGAACAAGAAAAGAAATAACAAGGGATCTACAAAATAACCAGAAAACAACACACAAAATGACAGTAGTCCTTATTAAAAATTGCTTTAAATTCTCTAATCAGAAGACATGTAATCAATGGCTGAATGGATAAAAACCCTAATTCTATGACATGCTATTTACCTACAAGAGACACATAGACTGAGAGCAAATGGATGGGAAAAGAGATTTCAACCACATAGTAAACAAAAATACAAAACACTGTGGCTAGCCATACTTAGGTCTGAAAAATAAACTTTAGAAAGGGATAAAGAGATAATGGTCATTATATAATAAAAAGGTCAATCCATCAAGAAGATAATTGTAAATATTAATGCACCTAACATTAAAGCACCTATAAAGGGCAAAAAGAAAGCCAAAAGGAACAATTATAAAAGCAATACAGTAACAGCTGGAGATTTCAATACCCCACTCTCAACAATGGTGAGATCATCCAGACAGGAAAATCAATAAGGAAAAAATGAACTTGTACAGCACTGTAAATCAAAGAGATCTAATAGACATAAAAATAATGTTTTATCAGACAACAGCAGAATACACATTCTTTTCAAGGGTAAAATATGGAACATTTTCTAGAATACACCATATGTTAGGCAAAAAATCTTGGCAAATTCAACAAGATTAAAATCATACCAAGTATATTCTCTGATCACAGTGATATGAGCTAGACATCAATAACGACAAGAAAGTAGCAAAATTCATGAAAGTATGGGAATTAAACAACACTCTCCTGAACAACCCATGGATCAAAGAAGAAATTAAACAAGAAATGCAAGTATCTACAAACAAAAATGGAAATACAACAAACTAAACTTAAAGGATGCAGCAAATGCAGATTTAAAAGGGAAATTCATAGCAACAAAACCCAAAATTTAAAAAAAAAACTCAAAAAATCCTAACTTTCCACCTAAAGGAACTAAGAAAAGAAACTAAGTCCAAAGTTAGCAGATGAAGGGAAATAATAAAGATTAGAGCAAAAATAAATGACAGAAAAAAAAAAGGATTTTTAAAAACTAAGAGTTGGTTCTTTGCAAAAACTATCAAAATTGACAAATCTTCAACTAGACTAAGGAAAAAAGACCCAAATCAACAAAATTATATATGAAAAATGAGACATTATAACTGAAACCACAGATTTATAAAATATCAGTGAGAGGCTAATATGAGCAACTATATGCCAACATACAGGACAACCAAGAAGAAATGGAAAAATATTAGAAACAATGCAATTTAATAAATCAGAATTGGGAAGCAATTTAAAAATCTGAAGAGAACCATTAGTAGTAAGGAGATTAAATCAGTAATCAGAAATCTCCCAACAAAGAGAATCCCGGGACCAGATTGTTTTACTGGCGAATTTTATCAAACATTTAAGGAGACATTAACACCAATTCATCTCAAACCCTTCCCAAAAAAAGGAAAGGGAAAACATTCCAGCTTATTTTACAAGGCCAGCATTACCCTGATACCAAAGCCAGAAGACTTACCACAGTAACAAAAATAAAACTGAAGGTTACAATCCCTAATAAATAGAGATGTAAAACCTCTCAGTAAAGTACTAGCAAACCAAATTCAACAGCCCATTAAAAAGATCATGGGGTGCCTGGGTGGCTCAGCCATTAAGCATCTGCCTTCCACTCAGGCCATGATCCCAGCGTCCTGGGATCAAGCCCCACATCAGGCTCCCTGCTCAGCAGGAAGCCTACTTCTCCCTCTCCCACTCCTCCTGCTTGTGTTCCCTCTCTCACTCTCCCTGTCAAATAAATAAATAAAATATTTAAAAATAAACAAATTTTTAAAAATTAAAAATTTAAAAAAATAAAAAGATCATATACAGGGGTGCCTGGGTGGCTCAGTCAGTTAAGCGGCTGCCTTCGGCCCAGATCATGATCCCAGAGTCCTGGGATCAAACCCCACATCACTCCCTGCTCAGCTGGGAGTCTGCTTCTCCCTCTCCCTCTGCTGCTCCTTTCTTGCTTGTATGTGCTCTCTCTCTCTCAAATAAATAAAAAATCTTTTAAACAAATGATCATACACCATGAGCAAGTGAGAATTATCCTGGATTGCAGGATATCCTGATTGCAAGGATTTTTCAACATATGCAAAACAATGTCATACACACAGTAATAGACTGAAAGGAAAAAAACCTTCACATCATTTCAACAGATGCAGGAAAAGCATTTGACAAACAACCATTCATAATAAAACTCTTAACAAACTAGGCATATATGGAATGTACCTGATAGCTCTGGTCCAACACAATGACATAGGAAGACCATGAACTCATCTCCACGGACACACCAAATCTATACCTATTTATAAAGAAATTCCTCCTAAAGAACTGAAGGCTTACTGAACAGCTTCTTCAGAACAAAAGACCACACAGAGAACTGCAAGAGAGAGACAGAGCAATAAAGGGAAACCACCAACACCCAACACTATGAACTACAGTGGGAAGAAGAGTACTAAGGCAAAGTGAGATTAATCTGCCCTGAAGGACAGGAAAAAAAAAAAAAAGCCCCATTTTAGAAGAGCAACTCATGTATATAAGATCCAGCCCTAAAAGTCTACCAAATGGCAGGAAAGCTGCTAGAAGTCTCTCCGGGTCAGAGTGGCTGGTGAGTGCCGTGGTTTACACTCCCCAACCCCCAAACTTGACAGTGCAGCCCAGAGCGGGGTTTCAGGTAACACAGTGTGTTGCCTCAGCCAAAACTGGGCCCCTATCCCATCTCAGCCTGGATGCCCTGGGGTACAGGGGAAAAGCCCTGGTTTAAAAAAACGAGAATATAGGAACTAGCCCTAGAACCTTGCCAAATGGCAGGAGAGCTACTGGCACTCTTTCTGGAATGGAGGGGTTGCTGAGCAGCATGATTTACATTTACCCTTCACCCTGATATCATAGAGGGGAGTGCAGCACAAGCAGGTACCCTAGTTGGCCTACCACCTCAGTGACCCCTAGGCCCCTAGACCACACAAGCCCCAGCTGTCCAACCAAAGTGGCCCCAGGACAGCTAATGCAAGGATATACTTGGTCACTGCTCACTGTAGCTTTAGCTATTGCACCAGGGTGACACAGAAGATTCCCAGACCTGTACCACTTCAGCTCAAGATAGCTTGCTAGGCTTGGACCTCCTGGGCCATGCCTGATTTGGCTATATTTTGGCTACAGCCTTGCCAAAGACCCTCTGTATGGACCACCTTGGCTCCAGTCACCACACTTATATTCCTCTTGGGCTGAGAAGAGTGGGACATACTGGTCTGTACCTACTTCAGCTTCAACTGCACTGCCAGGGTGCCCTCTGTGTGAAGAGCCCTGGGACTCTTCAGGCCCACACCCACTTCGGCTCCAGCCATTCACTGAAGCAGCTGCAGTATGGAAAGCAGTGGGACCCCCAGCCCTTATGAGGCACAGCTCCAGCCAGTTAGCCCAAGTCCCCAGGCACATACAATCAACACAGGAAATAACCAGACACAAAACTGTTCCTTCAACATTAGGAAAAGTACGTGTTCTACCTAATATAGTAACAAACAGGAAGATAAGCAAATTGGGAAGAAAGAAAAGTATGTTTCAAATGAAACAACAAGAAAAACCTCAAAGAAAGAACCAAAAGAAAGTAAGATAAGCAACAGTATCAGAGAAAGTATAAGGTAATGATCATAAATATGCTCACCAGAATGGAGCAAAGGATGGGAGAACTCAGAAGTTAAATCAAGAAATAGAAAATATAAAAAGTAACCAATAAAAATTGAAGAAAAAGCAACTGAAATGAAAAATACATTGAAGGGAATCAACAGATGAGGGGGTATGCTTAAGAACAGATCAGTCTGTAAGTCAGGGTATAAACATCACCCAAGTTGAACATCAGAAGGAAAAAAAAATTTTTTTAAGTGAGGATAGCCTGAGGATCTCTTGGACAACATCAAGTGAACAAACATTTGCAGTTATACAATGGAATATTACTCAGCCATCAGGAAAAACGATTACACAACATTTGCAGCAACATGGATGAGACTGGAGGAGATTATAGTTATGTGAAATAAGTCAAGCAGAGAAAAACAATTATTATATGGTTTCACTCATTTATGGAACGTAAGAAATAGGAAGATCGGTAGGAGAAGGAAGGGAAGAATGAAGGGGGTAAACAGAAGGGGGAATAAACCATGAAAGACTATGGACTCTGGGAAACAAACTGAGAGCTTCAGAGGGGAAGGGGGTGGGGGATTGGGATAGGCTGGTGATGGGCAGTAAGGAGGGCACATATTGCATGGTACACTGGGTGTTGGATGCAAATAGTGAATCATGGAGCATTGCATCAGAGACTGGGGATGTACTGTATGGTGAGTAATATAACAAAATAAAAATTATTAAAAAAAAAAAGACAAAAAGGGGCAGAAAACTTCCCTAACCTGGGAAAGAAAAGCCTAGTTTCAGGAATCACAGAGAGCTCCACACAGATAAACTTAAGGACCACACCATGACACCTAATATTCAAAACAGCAAAAGTTAAACATAACGAGAAGCAAAAAGTTACTTAGAAAGCTAACACCAAAGGGCTATTAGCTGATTTTTCTGTAGTAACTTTGGAGGCCAGAAGGGAATGGCTTGATATATGCAAAAAGCTGAAAGAAAAATGCCTATACTGAGCATACTCAACTTGGAAAAGGTTGTTATTCAGAACTGAAGAAGAGATGATGAGTTTCCTCAGGCAGACAAAAATTAAAGAAGCTCATCACCAGTAAACCAGTCTTACAGGACATGTTAAAGGGACTGTTTTAAGTAGGAAAAAAAAAAACCCGCAATTAAACATAAAAAAAATTAAGGATAAAAAGAGAAACTATTACAACTGCATAAAATGGGAAGGACTAGGGAGGAAAAAATTTCTTTCAGAAAGTGTTTGAATTTAGGTGACCTTCAACTTAATATAGACTGCAATAGACTTATGATGCTCTATATGAATCTTATAGTAACCACCAACTAAAAACCTAACACACACACACACACACACACACACACACACACACACACACACCACATGTAGCACTACAGAAAGTCATCAATCACAAAGAGGTCAAGAAAGAAACAGAAGAACTATCAAACAACTGGAAAACACCTAACAAATGCCAATAAATACCTATGAACTATTTTTTTTAAGAATTATTTGAGAGAAAGAGAGTGGGGGGAGTGGGAAAAGGGAGAGAATCTTCAAACAGACTCCCCACAGAGCACAGAACCCCAGGCAGGGCTCACTGGCATGACCCATGAGATCATGACCTAAACCAAAACCTAGAGTTGGTGCCTAACCTACTTAACCACCCAGGAGCCCCTCAATTATTACTTTAAATGTAAATGGTCTAAAGGCTCCAATCAAAAGATATAAGGTGGCAGAACTGATAAAATGCAACCCTTTTATTTATTGCCCACAGGAGACTCACTTCAGATGTCTGACACATAAAAATTCTGAGTGAAAGGATGAAAAAAATATTCAGTACAAATGGAAGAAAGAGAAAAGACTGTAACAAAGATAGAGGAGGGCAATACTTAATGATAAAAACACAAAGCCCAGACTATTTGAGAAAAAAAGAAGACACAAAGTCAGAAAAGAAAAAGAATCAACAACTGACACCACAGAACTACAAAGGATTCTAAAAGATGACTACAAAACTATATGCCAACAAATTGAACAAAGTAGAAGAAATGGATAAATTCCGAGAAACATACAATCTTTCAAAACAGACTCAGGAAGAAACATAAAATCTGAACAGAACAATTACTAGTAACAAAATTGAAATGGTAATCAAAAAGCTCTCAAGAAACAGAAGCCCAGTCCCATATGGATTCACAGGTCAATTCTGCCAAATATTTATAGAAGAGTTAGTATCTATTCTCAAACTATTCCAAAAACTAGGAGATGAAGGAAAGCTTCCAAAAACATTCTATAAGACCACTATTGCCTGATGTGAAAAAAAAAAAATACAGACATCACCAAGAAATAAAAGTACAGGCCAACATTCCTGATGAATATAGATGCAAAAATTTTTTTCTTTTTTTTTTTTTAAGATTTTATTTACTTATTTGAGAGAGAGAGAGAGAGCAAGATTGGGATGAGGGGCAGAGGGAGAAAAAAAACTCCCCACTGAGCAGGGAGCCTGATGCAGGGCTCCATCCCAGGACTCCAGGATCATGACCTGAGCTGAAGGTAGACGCTTAACCAAATGAGCTACCTAGGTGCCCTAGATGCAGAATTTTTAACAAGTTATTAGCAAACCACATCCAACAACACATTGAAAGGATCATTCACCATGATCAACTAGGATTTACTCCAGAGATGCAAGGATGGTTTAATATTCACAAATCAATGTGATATACCTCATCAACAAAATGAGGACCCAAATCATATGATTACCTCAAAAGATACAGAAAAATCATTGGACAAAATTCAACATCTTTTCATGATAAATACTCTCAACAAAATGCATTAAAAGGAAACACCTAAACATAACAAAAGCCATATATGAAAAATCTACAGGTGACCTCATACTTGGTGAAAACCCAAGAGCTTTTCCTCTAAATTGAGGAATAAGGCAAGAGGTCTACTCTCGTCACTAATACTCAGCATAATACTGGAAGTCCTAGCCAGAAATGAGACAAGAAACAGCATCCAAACTGGTGAGGATGAAGGGAAACTGTTGTTTGCAGATGATATGATACTGTACATAGAAAACTGTAAAGACTGTACCAAAAAGATACTAGAATAAATGAGTTCAATAAAATTTTAGGATAAAAATTAATACACAGAAAGCAGTAGTGTTTCACTAATAACAAAATACCAGAAAGAGAAATTAAGGAAACAATTCAATTTACAATAGCACCAAAAAGAAGAAAATACCTAGGAATAAACTAAACCAAGGAGGTGAAAGACCTGTATTGTGAAAACTGTGAAACACTGTTAAGAGCAAATGAAGATGACACAAATGGAAGGACACTCCATGTTCGTGGATTGGAAAAATTAATATTGTTAAAGGTTCATATCAATGTAATACTTAAGAAAATACCAATAACATTTTTCATACTACTAGAACAAACCTAAAATTTGTAAGGAACCACAAAAGACCTAGAATAGCCAAAGAAATCTTGAGAAAGAACAAAAAAGCTGGAGGTACCACAATCCCTATGCTACTGGCACAAAATAGTCAGAAAGATCATTGGAATGGGATAGTGAGCCCAGAAATAAAGTCACATTTATATGGCCAATTGATCTTTGACAGAGGTGGTAGAAACATGCAGTGGGGAAACAGACAATCTCTTCAGTAAATAATGTTGGGAACACTGAACAGCTACATGCAGAGGTATAAAACTGGACCACTGTCTCACACAATACACAAACTCAAAATGGATTAAAAGCCTAAAAATATGACTTGAAACCATAAAATTCCTAGAAGATAGGCAGTTATGTTTATGACATTGATCTTAGCAAAATTTTTCTAGATATGTCTTCTCAGTCAAGAGCAATAGTAGCAAAAATAAACTGTTGAGACTACACCAAAATGAAAAGCTTTTGCACACAAAAAAATGCCATCCAGAAAATAAAAAAGCAACCTAGTAAATGGAAAAATATATTGAAAAATGACATATTTGATAAAGAATTAATAATTCAAATTATATAAAGAACTTATAGAACTCAACACCAAAAAAAAAAACAATCTGATTTACAAATGGCCAGATAATCTGAATAGATAGATTTTCCAAAGAAGTCATACAGATGGTCTACAGACACATGTAAAGATGCTGAACATCACTAATCATCAGGGAAATGAAAATCAAAACCACAATGAGATATCACTTAACAATTCTAAAAGCATCAAAACAATTCTAGCATCAAAAAGAACAAGTGTTGGCAAAGATGTGGAGAAAATCGAACCTTGGTAGAAATGCAAATTTGTGAATCTCTGTGGGAAATAGTGGGTAGTTCCTCAAAAAATAAAAAATAGAAATACCATATGATTCAATAACTCCAATACTGAGTATTTACCCAAAGAAAAGAAAAACACTAATGCAAAAAGATATAGGCCCCAATATTAACTGCAGCATTTACAATACCCAGGTTATGGAAGTGACCCAAGTGTCCACCCATAGATGAATGAATAAAGAGATGGGGTTGTATTTAGATACATAAGTTCTTTATATATTTTCAAATGAAGGATCCCATTTATGATAGTATCAAAAATAATAAAATTCTTAGGAATAAACTTAACCAAGAAGGAAGATCTTTACTTTGAAAACCTTAAGACATTTTTGAAAGAAAATGTGGAGACCCAAATAAATGTAAAGACATCCCACATTAATGGATTTTAAGAATTAATATTGTTAAAATGTCTATACTACCCCAAAACATCTATTCTTTCAATTCAAACCTATCCGGATTCAAAAAGCATTTTTTACGGAAGTAGAAACAACATCCTAAAATGTATATGGAAACACAACAACCCCAAATAGCCAAAGCAATCCTGAGAAAGAACACAGTGAGAGCCCTTGTACTTCTTGACTTCAAACTCTATTATCAAGATATAATAATCAAAATACTATATTATGAGCATAAAAACAGATATATAAGTCAATATAACAGAATCAAGAGCCCAGAAATAAGCCCAAACATATATGGTCAACTAGTATATGGAAAAGAGTCAAGAATACTCTATGGAGAAAAGGCAGTGTCATCAATAAATGGTGCTGGGAAACTGGATATTCACATGTTAAAGAATGAAACTAGACCTCTATCATATACCATTCATAAAATGAATTAAAAACTTAAATATAAGGTCTAAAACTATAAAACAACTCAAAGAAAACCTAGGAAAAATTTCTTTGACATGGGTCTTGGCAATGATTTTTTTCAGATGTGACACCTAAAGCACAAGCAACTACATAAATAAGTGAAGTGACATCAAACTAAAGAGCTTGTGCACAGCAAAAGAATCTGTCAACAAAATGAAAATACAGCCTACAGAACGGGAGAAAATATTTATAAACCACACTCACACACACACACACTCACACACACAATGGAATATCTTCCACGCATAAAACAAAACAAAACAAAACAAAAGTTGCCACTTATAAAAACATGAGTGGACCTTGAGGGCCTTATGCAAAGTGAAATAAGGCACATAAAAACAAATACTATATAATCTCACTTATTTTTGTACCTAAAAACAAAAACAAAACAAAAACAGAAAAAGAGATTAGATTTGTGTTTGTCAGTTGTGGGGCTCAGGAGTAGGAATAATTTGATGGATGTTCAAAAGGCACACACTTCCACTTTTAAAATAAATATTGCTTTACATAAATATTACTTTACATTACTGAGGATGTAATATAAAATTTGATGACTACAGTTAACACTGCTATATGATATATATGTATGTATGTGTGTGTGTGTATATACGTTTACTGTTAATAGTATAAGTGTTAAATGTTATCATAATGGAAAATAGTATTATGTATATATAACGGATGTTAACTAAACTAGTTGTGTTAATATCTTCATTATATATTTAAGTTCATCATTATGATGTACACCCTAAGCTTATACAGTGGTACATATCAATTATATCTCAATAAAAATGGAGAAAAATCTTATAATTCTCTCAGGTGATACAGAAAAAGCATTTGACAAAATGCACCACTTTTTTTTAATTATTCTTATTAGAATCTTTCTTAACTACAAAATACGGGGATGCCATTATGTTTTACTTAAGCAAGCAACTTTTATGATAGAAACCCTGAGGAAAATAGGTGTAGAAAGAACATACCTCAACATAATAAAGCACAGAACAACAGTTAGCATTACACTTAACAGTAAAAACTGATGTCTTGTTCCTGCTCTGAGAGGAAAGATAAGGATGCCCACTTCCACTGCTTTTATTCAACATAGTACTACAAGTCCTAGCTAGAGCAATTAGGCAAACCAAAGAAGTAAAAGGCAGTCAAATTGGAAACAAAGACGTAAAATAGTTCTAATTTGCACATGATATGCTTTTATATAGAGAAAATTTTATTGACTCAAGCAAAAAACTGTCAAACTGTCTCTCTNCTGTTCAAACTAACCAACAAATTCAGTGGAGTTGCAGGATATAAAATCAACATGCAGAGATCAGCTGCATTTCTATGCACTAATAAAACTGTAAAGAGATAAACTATCTCATTCACAATAGCACAAAAATCAATAACACACCTGGAATATACTTAAGAAAGTAAAGATCTATAGAATGAAAACTACAAAAACATTCATAAAAGAAATATAAGAAGACACAAACACATGGAAAGATATACAATGTTTATGGATCACGATTTTCTGAAAATGGCTAAACTACCCAAAGTCATCTATAGATTCAACACATCCCTAGCAAAATTCTATTGGTGCTTTTCACAGATGTAGAAAAAACAAACCTAGTATTTTTATGAAACCACAAAACAGACAAAACTAAATAACCAAAGTAATCCTGAGAAAGAACAACATTAGGTAAAATCAGCACATTCCTGATTTGCAGTTGCACTGCAAAGCTATAGTAATTGAAATAGTATGGTACTGGCATAAAAAAAAAAAAGATTCACTGCAATGGAGCACAGTAGAGATCACAGAAATAAACTCCCAAATTTATAGGCAACTAATATTTGACAAGAGAGCCAAGAATACTGAACAGGAACAAGATAACCAGCAAATGGTTTTGGGCAATCTATGCAGAAAAATGAAATTGGATCCCTCACACACACCATTCACAAAAATTAATTCCAAGTAGATTAAATACTTCAACATAAGAGCTACTACTAAACCTTCTAGAAGAAAACATAGGAAAGAAGCTCTTTGACAATGGTTTTGGAAATGGTTTTTCAGATATGACACCAAAAGCATGTGATACAAAAGCAAAAATCAACAAATGGCACTATAACAAACTGAAAAGCTTCTGCATAGCAAAAGAAAGTACCAAGAAAATGAAAGGGCAATCTATAGGATGGGATAAAAATATTTTCAAACCATTTATCAGATAGGGACTAATATTGAAAATATATAATGAGGTCATACAACTCAGTAACAAAAATATCCAATAAAAACATGGGCAGAGGAACTAAATAGCTATTTTTCCAAAGAAGTCATCCAAAAGGCCAAAAGTTACGTGAAAAGGTGCTCAACATTACTAACCTTCAGGGAAATGCAAATCAAAGCCATGAGACATCACCTTATGACTGCTAGAATGGCTGCTATGAATTAATTAGGAGATAAGTGTAGGTGAGGATATGGAGAAAAAGAACCCCTGTACTCTGTTGGTGGGATTGTAAATTGGTTCAGCCATTGTGGAAAACAATATGGAAATTTCTCAGAAATTAAAAATACAACTACCATATGTTCCAATGATTCCACATATGTGTAAATATCCCGAAGATATGAAAACAGAGTATCTAAGAGATACTTACACATTCATTGCAGCATTATTCACAAACGCCAATATAAGAAAACAATGTGTGTTCATCAACACATGAATGGATAAAGAAGACATTGTAAGAGTTCTATGAAGAAGGCAAAGTAGGAGGGAGGATCCTTAGTCACCTCCCACAGACACAACAAGGAAACTATAGTCATAGCTCATTCTGAAAATGACCTGAATCTTCCATTATTAAAGACATAAAGGTGAAGCAATATAAAGAAGGGTAGGAGGGGCAGAGATGTGGTCTGGAACCTAATTCCTGGCACAACAGCCCATAAGCAGGAGGGATATGTAGGCATAAAGGTCTTCCCAAAGGAGCGAAGAGATCAAGCCCCACATTGGGCTCTCCTGGTTCTGGCAACCTGCACCAGGAAGACAATCCTATGTCAAGCTTTGAAAAGCAGTAGAACTTAACTCCAGAAAAGCTGGAGAGCTATAGAAAACAAAGCCACACAGAAAGAGCCATTTGAAAAGGACCTGTGTTATATATGTGAAGGAGATTTTAATTTTAGGGGAAATGCCAGATGGGAAGAGACATGTAGGAGCTGTCTGTGGGAATAGAAGTACTGGCAGGCACCTTTATATTTTTTGCCCTCCTTCAGCCTAGCTGACCTGATGCTTGCAGGAGCCAGTTCTGACACTCTCCATCTACCTTGTTAGCACCACTTCCCTGTCCCAGCTTTCCCCTGAAGACCCACCAAAACCAAGCTGCCTGCCCCAACAGTCACCCCTCCTCAACACCTCCAGCCCCACCACACATAGAAGGCACACTTGGTTGGAACTGGCATCCCCCAAAAGTGACAGCTACCCACCAGCATGCCTACAACAGTTTCAGTCCAGTTACAAAAGGAGGGTGCATGCAAATCATACAGTTCAAACATCTGGAGAGCCTGGTTCTGGTGACTGGAGTCCTTGCACTACTGGTCTCCACAGGATGCTTTCTACATAAGGTCTCTACTTGCAAGACAAAGAGACCTATCTGAACTAATACACAAAAACAAACAGAGAGCCACACAAAGTGAAGAGATAAAGGAATATATTCCAATGAAACAGTAAGTAAAATTTCAGAAAAAGAGCTAAACAAAATGGAGACAACAATCTACCCGGTAAAGATTTCAAAGTAATGGTCATAAAGATGTGCACTGAAATTTTGAAATCAGAATTTCAACAAAGAGAAACAAATTTTTAAAAAGAATGAATCAGAGCTGAAAAATACAATAACTAAAATGAAAAATAAACTAGAGGATAACAACAGCAGATTTGAAGATGAAAAATGGGTAAATAATCTGGAAGACAAGGTAGGTAATGAAAAGCACCCAAGCTGAACATCAAAAAAAAAAAAAAATATATATATATATATATTAGAAAAAAATAAGTTTTTAAAATGAGGATAGTTTAAGGGACCAATGGGACATCTAGTGTACTAACATTCACTTTATACAGGTCCCAAAAGGAGAAGAGAGAGATAGAAAGGGGCAGAAAGCTTATTTGACAAAATAATAGCTGAAAAATTCCCTAATCTGTGAAAGGAAACAGAAGCAGAGATACCTTCCAAAAATATGAACCCAAGGAGGTCCACATCAAGATACAGAATAACTAAAATGTCAAGAATTAAAGATAGAGAATCTTAGAAAGGAAGAAGAGAAAAGGAAGTAGTTATGCACAAGGGAAAACCTATAAGGCTATCAGCTGATTTTTCAGTAGAAACTTTGGAGACCAGAAGAGACTGGCATGATATTCAACCTGTGAAAGGAAAAAACTCCCAACTAAGAATACTCTACACAGCAAGGTTATCATTCAGAATTGAAGAGGAGATGAAGAGTTGCCCAAACAAAATTTATCTATCACCACTAAACTAGTCTTACATGAAATATTAAAAGGAGTTTTTTAAGCAGAAAAGAAAAGCCCTAAGTGAAAGGAAGGAAATTATGAAAGTACAAAGTTTCACTGGTAAAAGCAAATATAAAGGATAGGAGAATAATCACTTATAAAGCTAGTTTGAAGGTTAAAAGAAAAAAATAGTTAAATCAATTATATCTTCAAAAATTAGTTGAAACACACAAAATAGAAAGTTGAAAATGTGGCATCATATACATAAAACATTCAGTGGAGGAGTCAAAAGGTAATGCACCCACTGTAGGAGCACCTAAATATATAAAGTATATATCAAAAGGCATAATTGAAGCAATTTACAATAATTCAACAGTGACAGGTGACTTTAACGCACCACTTACATCAATGGATAGATCAAGCAGACAAAATCATCAAGGAAGGAGTCGCTGTGAACAACCCATGAGACCAGACTGACTTAACAGATAAATACAGAACATTCCATGAAAATACAGCAAAATACACATTCTTTAAAGTTCACATGGAACATTGGCCGAAATAGGTTACATGTTAGGCCACAAAACAAGTCTCAGTAAAATTAAAAAGATTGAGGGGCACCTGGGTGGCTCAGTTTGTTAATTGTCCATTTCTTGGTTTCAGCTCCAGTTTTTATCTCAGGGTCCCAAGATCGAGCCCTTCATCAGGCTCTGTGCTCAACGCAGAGTCTGCTTGTCCCTCTCCCTCCCTCCACTTGCTCTTTCTCTCTCTCTCTCTCTCTCTCTCTCTCTCACTGTCTCTCAGAATCTTCAAAAAAAAAAATTACAATTGAAGTCATCTCAAGCATTTTTTCTGATACAGTGTAATAGAAGAGATTACAAGAAAAAAAATGGGAAAAAAACCCACGAACACATAGAGACTAAACAATATGCTACTAAGCAATCAATAAGTCAATGAAGAAATCAAAGAGCAAATCAAATGAAGATAAATGAAAAAGGAAACAGAATGTTCAAAAATCTTTGGGATGCAGCTAAAGCTGTTCTAAGAGAGAAATGCTCTTAAACTACACTTATTTAATAATACAGCTCCATCTTAAAAAGCAATCTAAACATTCACCTAAATGAACTAGAAAAAGAGTAAGAAGCAAAACCTGAGTAGAAGGAAGAAAATAATTAGTATAAGAGCAGAAAGAAACAGAGAAAAAATAGTAAAGATCAGTGAAACCAAAAGCTGGTTATTTGAAAAGATAAACAAAACTGATAAACCCTTAGCTAGACTCATCAAGAAAAGAAGAGAGGGCACATAAATAAATTCAGAAATGAGAAAGAAGTTATAATTGACACAACAGATATGCAAAGGACTGCAAGACACTGCTATGCAAAATTATATGCAAACAAATTAGACTAGGAAAAAGGGATAAATTGCTACAAATATATAATCTTCCGAGACTGATGGAAGAGAAATCTGAACAGACTGATTACTGGTAATGAACTTGAATTGGTACTCAAAATCTCCCAACAAACCAAAGTCAGGACCAGATGGTTTCATAATTTAATTCTACCAAACATTTAAAGAAGAGCTATTACCTTTTTCTCAAACTATTCTAAAAAACAATAGAGGAAAGAATGCTTCCAAATTCATCCTACCAGGCCAACATTACTCTGATACCAAAAGCGAAGACATTATACACAAAAAAATATTACAGGCCAATATCCCAGCTGAACATAAATGCAAAAATCCTCAACAAAGTATTAGCAAACCAAATTCAACAGTACATTAAAAGGATCATTCGCCCCAATCAAGTAGGATTTATTCCAGGGATGCAGGAATGGTTCAATATCCAAAAATCAATGTGATATGCCATATTAACAAAATGAATAAAATGATATAATCATATTAATAGATACCAAAAAGCATTTGACAAATTCAGTGTCCATTCATGATAAAACTCTCAACAAAATGGGTTTAGAGGAAACAGATCTCAACATAATAAATGTCCTATATAAAAAAACCCCACAGCTAACATATTCAGTGGTGAAACTGAAAGTTTTCATCTAAGATCAGGAACAAGATGAGGATGTCCACTCATACCACTTATATTCAACATGGTACTGGAAGTCCTAGCTATAGCAATAAGACAATTAAAAAAATAAGTTATCCAAATTGGTAATGAAGAAGTAAAACTTGAACTAGTTGCAGATGACAAGATACCATATATAGAAAATCCTGAAGAGTCCACCAAAAAACTATTAAAATAAATTCAATACAGCTCCAGAATACAAAATTTATATACAGAAACCTGTCATGCTTCTATACACTAACAACGAACTAGCAGAAAGAAAAATTAGGAAAACAATTCCATTTACCATTACATCAAAGAGAATAAAATACCTAGGAATAGATTTATTCAAGGAACTGAAAAACCTGTATTCTGGAAAGTATAAGACATTGTTGAAACAAATTTAAGACAGCACAAATAAATCTAAATATATACCATGCTCATGGATTAGAGAAATCAGTATTGTTGGAGCACCTGGGTGGCTCAGTTGGTTAAGCATCTAACTTTGGCTCAGGTCATGATTTCAGGGTCCTGGGATCAAGCTATGCATCATGCTCCTTGCTCAGCACAGAGTCTATTTCTCCCTCTGCCCCTCCCCCCACTCGTGGTCACTCACTCTCTCTCTCTCAAATAAATTAAATCTTTAAAAAAAAAAAGCAGTATTGTTAAAATGTCCATACTACCCAAAGCAATCTGCAGATTGACTACAATCCCTATTAAAATACCAATAGTATTTTTCACATAAATTGATAAAAAAATAATCTTAAAATTTATATTGAGCCACTAAAGACCCCAAATAGCCAAAGCAATCTCGAGAAAGATCAACAAAGCTGGAGGTATCACACTTGCAGATTTCAAGCTGCATTACAGAGCTATAGTAATCAAAACAGTATGATACTGGCACAAATATAGAGATCTAGATCAATAGAGCAGAATAGAAAGCCAAGAAATAAATCCAGCTTATATAGTCAATTAATCTACAACAAAGGAGGCAAGAACATACTATGGGAAAAAAGACGGTCTCTTCAATAAATTACACTGGGAACACTGGACAGCTACATGCAAAAGAACAAAAATCCACCTCTTTCTTATACCATATACAAAGATAAACTCAAAATAGATTAAAGCCCTAAATGTGAAACATAAAACCATAAAAATTCTAGAAGAAAACTTAGGCAGTTTTTTGGGTTTTTTGTTTTTTTTTTTTTTTTGACACTGGCCTTAGTAACATTTTTTTAGATATGTCTCCTCAGGCAAGGAAAACAAAAGCAAAAATAAACTGTTGGGAGCACACCAAAATAAAAAGTTTCTAACAACAAAGGAAACCATCAACAAAATGAAGAGTCAACCTACTGAATGGGAGAAGATATTTACAAATGATATATCTGGTAAGAGGTTAATATCAAAATATACAAAGTACTCATACAATTCAATGTCAAAAAACCTCATAATCCAATTAAAAAGGGGCAGAGGACCTGAAAGTATATTTTTCCAGAGAAGACATACAGATGGTCAACAGACACATAAAAAGATGCTCAACATCACTAATCATCAGAAAAATGCAAATCAAAACTACAAGAGATATCACCTCACACAGTCAGTATGCCTAGTATCAAAAAGAAATAACAAGTATGCTGAGGATGTACAGAAAAGGGAGTTCTAGTGCACTATCAAAGGGAATGTAAATTGGTATAGCTACTCTGGAAAACAATGTGGCACTTCTTTAAAAGTTAAGAATAGATATAAATATGATCCAGTCATCCCACTACTAGGTATTTAACCAAAGAAAACAGAAATACTTTTTTTAAAAAAGATATACACCCTTATGTTCACTGTAGCATTATTTACAAGTAAGATTTGGAAACCACTTAAGTGTCCATCAAATAAATGAATAGATAAAGATGTATATGTACACTGTGGAATATTATTTAGTCATAAAAAAGAATGAAATCCTGCTATTTAAGACAACATGGATGGACCTAGAGAGTACTATGCTAAGTGAAATACATGAAACAAAGACAAATATCCTATGATTTCACTTATATATGGAATCTAAAAAACAAATACAGAATCATAACTACAGAGAACAAAGTGTTGGTTGTCAGCAGAGAGGGGGACAGAGGAATGGGCAAAGAGGTGAAGATGATTAAAAGGTACAATCTTCCAGTTATAGAATAAATGTCACAGGGATGAAAAGCACAGCATAGGAAATATAATCAATAATTTTATTCAATGACAGATGATAAGTATACTTATGGTGGGCATATCAAAGTATATAATTGCTGAATCACTATGTTGTACATCTGAAACTAATATATCAACCAAACTTCAAGTAAAAGTTAAAAAAAATAAAAGATGTTATGCACACATGTACAATGGAATATTATTTGGCCGTGAGAAAAGAAGACAATCCAGTGTTTGCAACACTCCGGATGGACCTCAAATGCATTATGCTAAGTGTGGTAAGTTAGAAAAGGGAAGACAAATACTGTACAATATCACATGTGGAATCTAGAAAATCTAAAACACTATAGACAGTAGAATGGTGGTTACCAGAGATTGGGGTTTGGGGGAATTGGGGAAATGTCATTTAAGGGTACAAACTTGCAACCAGTGGATAAGTAAGTTTTGGAGAGCTAATGCACAGCATAATGATTATAGACAACAATAATGTGCTGTAAACTTCAAAGTTGCTGAGGGTCGATCTTAAATTTCCCACCACAAAAAAGAAATCCTAATTATATGACATGATAAAGGTGATAACTAAGACTATGCTGGTACTCCTCTTGCAAGATAGACATGTTGTACAATTTAAACTTATGTCAATTATATCTCATAAAAATTAAAAAGTAGTATTTTAAAACTTGCAGTAGTTTTAGACAAAACTAAATAATTTTAAAAATTTTATAGTATACTTTTTAAATCATCATTTTATAATCATAAATCAAAAGAAATATTAATCAGCACACAAGACTACACCATTTTCTGTCAGCAATTTATCTCTAGCCATTTGGCATGGATGCATTAGTATGTTTTCCAGTTAAGCATGAATACAAAATATTTGCTTATAGGATCAATGCACTTTACAAGACTACCGCTAAAGAAAAATCTGTGAACTCAATCAGACACAGATGCAACTACATTCACACATAAAGAAGTGAGTTCGCATAAGCATCTGAACACAACAAAGACTGAAGTGTACATGTAGTCATAAAACTAAGTAAATGTAATTGCTATTAGTATAAAAAAACTAATTTAAGAAAAATTTCAAGTGTTTTCCTGAACAAAGAAAGCACATTTTCAGTACTAGTTACTAATAGATCTCCTGTATTAAACTTTTATTTCCACCATATATACGAAGTGTTTATTGGAAACTACTTCCATACTAAACTGTTTAAGATTTTAAGTTAGCTTTATCTCCATTCTCCAGTGTGAACACTTAATGAACATGTAATTTCTCATCTACAGACTTTGAAATATGGAATTATTTTCATTGCAGGGGAAGAACTAAAGAGCTGTCAAACATTTTGAAGATGCATTTTTAAAGTTTAAAGAATGAGTCTCTCCATTCCGATAGCAGCTTTGTTTCACGGTTTGGTTTGGTTTTGTTCTAACCATCACTGAATGAAGATGTTGTACTAACTTCTTGTTATAATTTTTTTCCCCCGGTTAAAAGTCTTTTATTGATTACATTATCAATTCACAGCAACTTTTCACAGAGCTACTCTACAAATAAAGGAACGAATCACCATGCAAGAAAGATCCAACAATACTGTTAAATCACGGTACAAGTCCATAGTTTTATAAGAGCTTTAATCTACTACATTCATCTTTTTCATAGTTATATTACTGAATAAATTTGATTCAAGTTGAGTTTACTTTGACCGAAAGATGCTTAGTATAACAAAGTTATACTACTTTCAATGATGGATGATGTACTCACTATACCTACTAACTAGTTAAAATGCTGGTAAAAATATAGAATCAGCCCTCTGGAGAGACAAGGAATGCTTATTGTAGTGTTTGCTTATTTCCATGGTGTACATACTTTCATCATGGCCTATGTATTGCACAAAATGTTGCACAGAGATGCTTGTGTTTGATTGAAGGAGCCAACTCTGGCATCTCACTGCTACTCACCAAACTACTGGCCTATCATAAAACCAAACTTTAAAACATTAAAAGCTGTTAAGGAAGAAAAAGTTGAAAGTGTTTATATAAAGAATATTAGACTTCAGATCAATTATTTAATACTTTTCATAGAATTCAAGTCTTAACATAATGAAGATTTATTATTCTAGAAGGTAAGTTATATTCTCTAAAATTATATTCTCTAAATCTCACAATAGTTTTGAATATACTTATATCACCCCCTTTACCATAGGTCTATCTTGTTTGTAACCTCAAAAGTTCTTTACATTAAATACACTCTAATTTCCATTTAACATGCTTAATTTTTCATTGACATTACTTAGTCAAACAAAAGCATTTAGAGTCTCAATGCTATGAAACGTGATTAGCAATGTCATATTTCTTAAGGTTATTTTGTCAACACTTTGCACATTGAATTTTGATGAAATAGATAATATCTCATTCACAAATTTTCTATGGTAATTGTCATAAAAATATACCTCTAGTTTAATAATTTATCTAGCAGTTGGTGAAATAGCAAATCATTTTATTTAATTATATCCTTTCAAAAGAGCTGATGTGAATAAATTTTAAAAAGTTGCTTCATACTTTGGGAAATTATGATACTTTAAACTTCACCCATTGATTTGTTACTATATGCTGGGAGACTGGAGTAGGGTACCTTTTACGTGAAACCTCTAAACAGAATGCTATACAGTATTGTCTGAAAAATCCACCCACAGAAATACATTATTCTAATTCTGTACTTCTTTCTGCTTTTTTCTAAGAAATCTGTTATCACTAGGTTACTGCAGATTAAATTGGGTTGCCTATGTCAAAGTTTTTCGTGTTTGCCAAAGGAAAAAAATGGACAGTGGTTCTTATTAAAATGATCTTCTAAATTGGTTTATACCACAAGATACTCCAAGGCACTGCCATGGAAAAACAAAACAAAAACATAAAAAGCTGTCTCAGAATCAAGACTAAGTGTGTGGTTATGAAAACTTTGTTAACGACCGAGAAAGATTTAAGAATATGCCTCTTTTGATTTTTCTTCTGAACAACAAGGTTTCTAATTCTCGGTTCAGGTAGAGAGGGGCCTCTTAAAAAAAAAATGTCTGCGCCCCTTCGGTCTAATAGAATGGACCGTATTCTGATAAAGTTTCTAAGGGATTATATCAACTTCTACTAGAAGGAACAGAGATAATTCAACATTAAAGGGGCCTTTGAGACTCCCCAACTTCTAAGAAGCAGGACACAGCCTGAGAAAGCTACCCAGCTGCCACATGGAATATCTTATAGGGATAAGGATGACCTATTTAGGAGAGCCAGGAGCCCAGAGGGTAAAGCTAAGAAGCATGGAGAATCAATCTAAGAAAGCTAGGAGTCTTCATCAAGGAGCTATCATGGGCTCGGCTAAATTTCAAGATTTCTGTGAATGAGTCACTGCTATTTGCCTCTCTGATTTTTGAATGGGGATGTGTATTATGTTCTACTATCCTCATTTGAGCATAGCATATTGACTTTGTAGGAGTCAGATGAGTTGTCTTCTAGTTTATATATAATTCTTCATATCAAGAGGAGCTTATCCATACCTGGACCTGATCTAGATCATGAGATGTTGGACTTTAAGCCTAATGCAATAATAAGATGAGATGATGTTGGGGGTCCTGTGGAAAGTAAGGGTATTTTGCGTGTAGGATAAATTTATGTACTTTGTAGATGGCCAAACACTTTTTATTACTCTTCCCATCAGCCTATGGAATTTATTCCCCACCCCAACCCCCTTGAATTGGGTTGCTCCTCTGACAATTTAAGAAATAGACTGTAGTGAAAGTGACTGTGTCCAAATCACAGAGATACTTTTTAAAGAGAACTAACAGCATCTACTTCCTCCTTCTAGGATTTCTTACTCTTGGAACACTTCTTCTTGGAACTCAGCCATCATACCGTACAAAGCACAAGCCACATGTATGGGACACATACTGATGTTCCAGTTGACAGTCTTAGGTGAACTCCTGGACACTAGCCTGAATCAAAGGCCAGCCATGTGATCAGGCCATCTTGCCTGTTCAGGACAATCAGCCCACAGATGATGGAGCTAAAGCCACATGAAGTGAGAAAGCAATGCTGCTTAGCCCAGCCAATAACACTAGTGAAAAATTAGAGAATCACTGCTGTTTTAAACCACTAAATTTTGGAGTGGTTTGTTACACAATAGTGCTGAAATAGGAGTGTTCCATGTATAGGACATAATGAAGCCATGAGAATGGATGAAACTTGATGGGCAAGTATGTGAAATGAAAGAAAAAAAGGCTTAGATCATCATCTTGGGAACTCCAAAAATGCTATATAGAGAACCAGATGCCAGGAACAAATTCTGTGAAATATATAGGTAGAAGAAAATCCAGGAGATTGTCAGTGACCTGTAAGCCAATGAAAGAGGGAGGGGCTGCAGAGGTGATTGCTAATGAGAGCTCAAATAAGACATAGTTGATAACTGTCTGTTACATTTAATGACATGGATGTGAAAGATGGCCTTAACAAAAATAGATTTGCAAACTTTCAGGGAAGAAGTCAGATTGTCAGAGGTTGAGGTAGTTGAAAACTGAACAACAAATGAGTAGAGAGAGACAAAGTAAAGACTGTTCAAGAGCCAGGAAGGATGACAAGAAGAAGCTGTGTGTGTGTGTGTGTGTGTGTGTGTGTGTGTGTGTGTGTGTGTAAGAGAGAGAGAGAGGGAGACACCCAGAAACAGGCAGAGGGAGGGAGAGAGAGACAAGTCTGGAAAGATAGATTTAAATTACCTTTAAATGATGGTGAGTAGGAAAAAAAGTATGAAAGTCAGGGTTAGAGAAAAATATAAGTGAGTAATGTTTTACTCTTTCCAGAAGAGAGCCTCAAACCACAGAACACCCATTTAGGCACTATCATTGTCCACGATCCAAACACACAATAACCTCAAGAGAACATTAGCTGCAAAGCAGATTTTGTCATAACTTAGTTCAATCATGGATCCAAAGGAAATTATTTACTGATATATCAAAATGACCTTGTTAAAATGCATGTAAGAGAGACTAGGAGATTTAAACTTAAGACCTTCTAGCTCAAAAAACTATCTTCTTCTTCAATTTTTGGCAAATTCTTCCTTCTAATGTGAACACTGAAATTTGTCTTTTGAGTAGATGGCCCCTATTTGGGGAAGATTTGCTAGAATAATATTCAGAAGCATGAAAAATAACTACTTCTGGTGTGAAAGAGCATATACAAAATTTTTGCTATATAAGCTTCTGAGGAAGATTATGGGAATTTAAGATTGTGGGTAAAGTGAGATGTTGTCCTTCCCAGTGTGTGTCCATTCATCCATGAATTGACATAAATGCAGAAGAGCCTCCTGGTAGCAGAATGGCTTTACCCTGGTTCTTTCTCTGGGTGTTTCAAAGATGCGGCAGCATGTCTGATAGAATGAATTGCTGCACTCGGCTCAAATCAAGGAGTAGCAAAATAAATAAAATAAATAAAAATAAATTAATAAAAATTGGGAATGAAAGCATATACAAGGAAAGAAAGACTCTCGACTAGTGATGGGATCAGCATCAGCTAGGGTAGTTAGAAGTCCCTGAGCACACCACTTAATGCAAGGAACCCCCCTAATCCAGATATGCAGGTATTGTACGGAGGCACCCTGGGGAAAGTGCTGCAAGGGGATCAAGGGAAAAATATGTTAAACTAAAGACCAGTAAATCATTCTTCAGAATGAAGGCAGTTTTCCTAGAGAAATCCTCATAGAAAAGAGATTCATCCTCCACTGCTCCCTGAAGATTTCTTGCAGTCTGAGAAAATCACCATGCTTGAAATTGGGTAAGTCAGGCCAGTGGCCCAGCTGTTTTTCTCCCTATATCCCTCCCCTGTTCTGACTGCCTGATTTTCATTTCCCTTGGCCAGGAATTTTCTTTGCTAATCCTTCTTTCTTCTTTCTTCATCATTGTTGTCTGTCATCAGAGAGAGAGAGAGAGAGAGAAAACAAGAGCTTGAGCATGCACACAGGCAGGGGGCATGGGGGGTGGGCAGAGGGAGATGGAGAGAGAGAATCTTAAGCAGGCTCCATGCTCAGCACACAGCCTTACACAGGGTCCAATTTCACCACCCTGAGATCATGACCTGAGCGAAAATCAAGAGGTCCATGCTTAACCAACTGCACCACCAAGGTGCCCACATTTTCTTATTTAAGTTAGTGTTGTAGGAAAGTAGCAGAACAGGGGTTTTCCATCCTATTGTCTTCCCTCTCCCAGAATTTGAAATTTTCAATTTTCAGAAAACCATAATGAATGAGGTAAATTTAAAGATTAGTTAACAAGAACATATAAGATAATTTGTTTCCAAGGTTATCTTCTGAGGCACAAGTACAAACCACAGCAGAGTTTTTAGTAGTGCATAAGCAATATCTGCTCAATCCTACATGCTCCACTTGAAAAAGTAAACAAAGGGAACATGGACAAAGTCATTCTTTCAAGCAAACCTCCATCCATTGATTTGTAGCCCAAGGACAGCAAATCAGGAAGTTTTCCATAAACTCCATGAGTCTCCAAAATACGCCTTTGTGTTGGCTCAACTCCTGCCAATTACCATACTCACTCAGCATCCTCAATATTTTGACAATAATTGTAAGTGCTTTCAAAGTTAAAATATGTGCATCAAAAATATGCACCAGATAGCAATACATGAACACTTTTCACTAAGTGCTGAAAGATTTTAGTTTTGTGTCCAAATTGGTAACGTGGATCAAACACAACAAATAAAAACACAGTTGCAATACCAAAGTGCTGTCCAACTTACATAGCATCAAATAACCAATAACAAGAGAAATTTTCAAAATACTAACCAATATCCCCAAGTTAAAATGAATCCAATCAGTTTCCAAATAATAAAATGTGTCTAATTAGTGGTTCTCCAATGGGAGGGTTTTGACTCCCATGGGATGCTGGACAACGCCTGAAGACATTTATGTCTGTCACAGCTGAAATGTCTCTAGTGTGTAGAGACTGGGGATGCTGCTAAAAACCCCCTAATACACAGGCCAACCCCTTCAAGAAAAAATTACTGGCCCAAAACATCAATGGTGCCTGATTTGAGAAATCCCTGAGTTAGAATTATAAAGTCAGATTTCTTTTCCTTTATTTATGAAGCCCCCTCCAGTTTGTAACAATAAAATCATAGCATAGGTATGTAGGAAAAAACAGATCTTCCAATCCATTATGTATTTCAGGAAATGAAGAAGAGAATTACTATTGCTACATATGAAAACAAAATTAGGTTATTGAGATTTTTTAAGTGAAGAGAGTGTCCAAACACTGGAATCTTTGTATAAGTTGGACTTTAAGGTAATTTGAAGTTCAACAATGCTTTTAAATATGGATAAACACTCCAGTATTCTGATTTCACAGTAAACTTTCTAGAATATTCTAAGCTTTTACTTTTCTCATGGAAATACCAAGCAAGACACTAAGGTACTTCAAGGCAAAGTGACTCCAGATTTCTATGAATGAGTCTAATATTACAAGGGTTGCTTAATGTTCTCAGGAAATTAAGGGAGCTAAAAGTAAAAGGCTTACTATTTAAATTAATTCAATGAAACCTTATTAATTGGTGCCCATGACATTCGATTCATTTTTCCAGTCACTCAGAGTTGCATACTAGTTTTCGGAGACAGCTAAATAGAGAAAAGGTTGTAGAAATTCTTCACATTGATTCTGTGGCAATGATTTCAAAAGGCCCAGTGGGAACAAGCAAATTTAAGGAGGTAAAGAAAGTAAATTGACTCTCTGGGAACTTTATCAGGTAAGAAGTAGAGACTCAAAAAATGTCTCAGTCGCTGAAGAGAAGGAAAATCTTCCCTGGCAGCATTTTTCACTTTCCAACAATTTCATTTAAAGGAAATGCCATTTTTAAAATCTTGGGAACACAGTCTATGACCTATATGTTTTATCATATGCAGACATCTACCTTAGGAATCCAAAAGATAGGTTAATCCATATAGGGCTTTAGCAAGAATGTAATGAGATTATAAAATGTCAATTGTCTTTATAATTTTGAATTTTAACAGCTCTACAGCGGATGGAGTCATTGTTTTGGAATTCGCTATAATCTCCATGAATAGAAATACATTTCTTTTGGTCAAAGCTCTATTATTTTCAATGTTACATTAAAGTAAAATACTCCCGAATATTTAACACACTGTTCTAAAAGCCACTGAAATGTTAACATGAGTTAATTTATTTATCTAGAAGGAGATTCCTAACTTAGAGAGAGAAGGGTCCTGATTTTAAAACAAAGATGATGAATTGACCCAAAAGTTCTTTTCCTAAAGGGGATTCCTTTGAAACCTGTTCAGGGTCCCCTACGGCTGGGCTGCAATTAAGTGTTGTTTCAGACTGGGGCATATCTAAAGCTCAGGATCTTCTTTCAAAATGTAAGTGGTTGTTGACATAATTCACTTCCTTATCAGGGGCTTACTTCTTCAGAGCCAGTAGGTGAGAGAATCTGCTGTTCTTTAAATCTCTGACCTCTACTCCGTCCTTTTAAAGATCAGATCAAACCCACCCAGAATCCTCTCCCTTTTGATTAATATAAATCGATTGATTAGAAACCTTAACTGCCCCTACAAAATCCCTTCACCTTCGTCATAACAAAGAAACTCATCCCTGGAGTGGCATCCCTAATATCAATAGGTCCAACCCAGACTCAAGGGCAAGGGAGTATACTAAGACTTGGAATGCCAGAAGGTGGGAAGCATGGGACCATCTGGGGATCTAGACTACCCCACTGAGAAACTTTAAGGATAGCAATAAACATAGTAGGGGGCTCAAAAGAGAAGACAGAAGATCATAAAAGACCCACAATTAGCTGATTTCCTGAAAGCCTACCCATTGCCAATGTCTGAATCAAAATAATTACGATGTCACAAACTGCACTCTTCATACTTCTTCACTTCAAAGACAAAGTAGTTACTAAGACCATTGGTAAAACAGATTTTCTCTTTAGGTACCTATCGCTGAAACTTTTAACCCAAGCCTGAAGAGAACATACAAGGATATAGAAAATATTTTCTGGCAATCTTTCAAATTTCCTAAGATAGTGTCATTCTGGGATTTTCTTCTCCTAAACATTTAGACCCATTAAGTCACAACACAAAGGAGGAAAAACATATCTTATCAAGCCTGGCCAATAAAAAAACCAATTATCAGCTTTCTAAGGATGGAAATATACATACTAAATAAATAATCCATAATAAGCAAAAAGCTCAATAGAATGGCAGAATTTCTAGTGACTAGAATCTAGATTTCAGGAGGCATGTCATCAAAATTTATCTTCTCTAAAAGGTTAGTTTTTCTGATCACAATCACCATGTAGAACATTTTTACTATCTCATCATTTATTAAAAAATTATTTTGTAATAATATGCCTAACCTTTACATTATATTCAAACTTAAGAGAAATTTTAAAAAATTGAAAAAGTAGGGATGAGATAAAATATTTTATCATAATTAACTTTAAGTAAATGTTTTAAATTCAGAAACACAAAGCATAGAAAATAACATGGATGGAAGTCCATTATTGCCTTTGTTTCATTAAATTGTACATAACATGCTTTTTAAGTGAAAGTAGGGTCTCATTCTTGTATTTACAATGATGGTTTTTAGCCTATTGATTTAAAAGATATTTTGCTTCTCTTTTCAACAGGAAATATGAGATCACTGATAAAGCTTAAGCCCATATGTCTTGATAGGGCACTATTCTTTGTACCAGTTATACTCGGTACTTATTGCATATTTTAAATTATTTATATTTCAGAGGAAAGGGTTAGCTAGGTGATTTACATAGTAATGGTAAAATCCCAGTCCACAAAACTAACTGCACAGAACACAACTGAAGCTCACTTCTAAATATTTAGATATAGTTCCAGAATTAGGATAATAATGTACTTCTCAAAAACAACAGTGAAAAGCAACAAAAGTTCCTTTTGGAGAAATAGAATAACAGACCTAAGTTTCAAATCCCGGGGGACTAGGACATAAATCAGATAGAAAGATATAATTTCAGAGAGAGCCAATTCTCGATTACAAAGGGGATGTGGGTTCTGGGAGGCATGCACTTAATTCTGACTTATGCACACCACATTGTTGTCCATAGAACTGTACAAATCACCCTGTGAAAAAGGTTAATCAAAAGTGTAGCGTGACTTAGGATAAAATGCCTTGGATGGCTGACCGATTCGATTCATATCTCCTGGTGGAGATCCATAATGTCTCAATTCTTAATTATCTAGTCTTTTGTGCATTAAAAAAATGGCCAATAAAATGTCAGCCAAGAAACACACTGTTCATTCCTTTCAGGTTTATTTTAAACCTATTGCACTTAGGCTAGAGCTAAATCAATTTTTCATGAATATCTACCCCAGTAGATTGCACCTCAAGCCAGTTCAGATCCCCAGAGAATTTTAAAAAAGAGATTTATCAAGTAACAAGTAACACCTCAGGAAAAAGAAACAGGGTTTTTAATTGCTTTGTGCGCTCCGTAATTGAAGGCAGGCACCTTCTTGAGGCACTGGCTGCCAGGAGGAGTGAGACTCCAGTTGGCCCTGCCTAATTAATCCTGTGATACAAACCTTCTGGCTTCAATTTTCACATTTCTGTCTCTTTTTAGAGGTGATAATAAAACTAAAAATTTATGTTGGTTACTGTATGACTATAACTGTGCCAGTGGAACACAAATAAAACCATATGGACGAAGGAGACCTTGTCTCCACATTTCTGGTTCCTCCGTGGTAGGAGGCAGAGGGGCAAGCACTGTGCTGACGAGAAAAGGTAGGGGAAACGCAGGGGCAGGGCGGAAGTGCAGGTCAACTCCTCCTTGGGAGTCTGCTCGCTTCAGATGACTCATTGAGGCATATGCCTTTTTTATTGACAAGAAAAAGTTCTCAAAATAGAATTGTACACTCTGAAAGCTCAACGGCTCAGTGACTACAAATCATAAAACTGCGCTAGAGCTTTTAATGAAAGACAAATTGGTCAGCTTAGCCTTTAAAAAAGCTGTCAGAGCAACAAGTGTAGGGTCTTTTATCTTAATAGCTTACACATTAAAACTAGTAGAAGATATCCTTCAAAGCACTGTGATGCCAGCAATGTCCAGAGTCGAGCTGCAACGCAGAATGCATCCCATGTGATGAACTGGCTCCATGGTTGACACAGGTCAAAATTATTTTGCTTTTTATGGAGAACCTTGATTTCTAATGTGACATTATTGTTAAAAGCCCTGTGGAATAATACTTCTATAAAGAGGCCATGTCACTGAAGAAGATGTGCAATCAATAATACATCATACCAGGGCAAACTCTAGAAGCACAAAAACATATGGATTTCTCCTTATATTAATTACGAGACATGATGTTTATTTTTTAAAACATCATATGAAAATACTAAAACCACTCTGTCTTCTGACATATTTTTTCTGCTAGCAGCCTTCCATCTTGAAATACCAACAGCATGGAATTTTCAAAGACTGGAGTAAAAACTTCAAAGGTATATGGTATTGTGTGGTTCATATCTACTTCATACAGTTTTAAAAAGATAAATTACCAAATATTATAGAACTTCAATTATTTTCATGTGCTTAAGTTTATGCTACTTTCTTTGAATCAATCCTTTTTAAATCTGTTTATTTTGAATAGAATTTCCACTCTTTCCACTGAATTTTTAAAAATATGAGAGCCATCTGGTGGTCAATAATTATATTTTTCTTAAAACAATTTCATGTGTCTTGCAAAATATAGTATTGTTCTATTTTTAAATTTGGTAATTGTTTTCCCCAACAGAAGAACTTTAGAAGAGGTACTAATTCTCCATCCCCATATGCCTAAATGGATTCTCAATATGAAACTAACTTTTCAAATACTGTTTTCACTGGAATGCCACCTATTTGTTATAAAGATCAAACAGACTATTGTTTCTATATATTTCACGTATTTACAGAGGAGTGCCAAAAATTACACAAGGAGTTGTGAAAAATACAAACATGTTGTTAAAAGCCTTATAATATGTGGGTTTTCATACTTCTTAAATCAAAAGTGATTTTTATAGAATATGCCTCAGAGATGAAGCTTTGGCAACTAGGTTTAGGATTCTATGAAGATATACAGATGTGGAATAGAATTTTAAAAGGAAAGATTCAAATGTAAAAATTATAGAGGTTCAAGGTTTGGCTAGTGATAAGGAAAACATCGAAACAAATGGAAGTGGTTGAAATTCGACATTCCTGGCTCATACATATTTTAAATAAGCTGCTCAACTTTTAAACTAGTATACTGAGCATATATACACATGTACATATCATAGATGTACATATACGTTATATGTATACATATATACATATATTTAAAAAAGGAAGCCTATTGTGAATATACTATTACCTGACAATTTCATTGTAATCTCTACCTCATGATTAAACTATAGAGTTGTTTCTGTTGTTCTTAGTAGACTTGGTTAATTCTTTTTACTATTAGTTAACACACTGAGTATTTACTATATGGCAAGTTCTTGACTAAAAGCTTTTTTAAATGATCTCTTTGAATCCACGTAAAATACTACGTCACAAGTACCATCATGCTCCCATTGAACTAAAGAGGCACATGAGGCTCAGAGAAATAATGAAATTGTACTAAGAGTGAATGCCCTTGGTTTCAATTCTATACTTTTATCTATTACTCAAAACCAGAATGACAGCCAGACATTCTAATTTCTCATAGTTTCACCATGTTTTCAAACACATAAATGTGTGCTCAGTTAGCTTTGGTAATAGGTAAGGCACCAACTTTATAAGCCTCATCTCTTACCTATCTACCAGGTAATATGAAAAATGAATTAATACGAAGAACTCAAAAGAACGTCTGGACAATTGTTACCTACCATTTTAGCCATCACATACTCTTTCTTCGTTCTCTTCTGGAACAAACTCTTTCCCTTCCATTCAGGCTCAGTTGTCTCCCTGCTCCATCTCTGGAGTTTGGGGAAGGATGCTAACCCTGGTAGTCTGAGAACTAGGCATGTAATCCAGGTGTGACCACAGTGACACGTCCAGGAGAAAGCAAGGCACCTAAACCAGAACACACAGAAACATTCCCTCAGGTTTTTCTTGCCTTTGGTCTAGGAATAAGGATAAGAGCTCCTACCTATCAGATTCCTAAATTTAGAAGATATAAGCATGAAGCTGCACTTCAGCCCTGGGCCCCTTGCCATCTCCTCTACACACTCTTAAGTACATGAAAGAATAGAACAGAATGAGGTGAATGCACACAGAAATACATGAAATAAGGAAAAGCTGAAAGCCTAGCAAAGATATAACCTGCCTGTCTGTGCCTAAAAGCCCTAAATCCGTGTCATTCTTACATAAGTTCTTTCAGAGGTTGAGCTACCACCGGAATATTTCCAATAACTATGTGGTCACTGTTTGTTGAGTTTTGTTTTTGTTGTTTTTTGTTTTGTTGTTTGTTTTGGCTTGAGCTAGTGTGAGTTGGATTTTTGTCACTTGAACACGAGAAGCCATTAGAGTTATAATCACAAAATATTAGGTTCCGTATGGCAGAAAACAGGGATAACCACTGTTTAGCCAATAGTGTCTTCTGAATGTGTTTTAAAATAAACAATTTCCCTAGGAAAAGAGCCAATGTGCCTGCATATGGCAGGGAAGTGTGACACAAAGCACCAGACTGGTTGCGGCAAACACAGGAATGAGCCAATTTCCAAAAGCTCAACAGTTTTAATCCCCACCAGCATGTAATTTTTGTTTTTATCTCACCCTTATATGTGTAAAGCCAGATTCAAAATTTACACACTTAAGGAAATATACACACACCCCTCCCTGATTTTGACTGTTTTCAGTCCAGGAAGTAATTCTTTGAACTCTATCTTCATAATCCACTGTTAAGTGGCAGACATAGTGGAAGGAACAGTGTACACTTCAATGAAATCAGAACAAATTTAATTCTTGTGACTAGAGACAAAAGATGAAATAAACCAAAAAAAACTTATGCTTTCCAATTGGACCATTCGAGCTTAACATCTCAGCTTTGCCACTTCAGCGGTTATGAAAGTTGGTGAGTCCCTGAATATCCATCTCCTTTCTTTTTATAACTTATTTTATTTAAATTCAATTAGTGAACATATGGCAAATCATTAGTTTCAAATGTAGAATTCAGTTATTTATCCATTGCATATAAGACCTACTGCTTGTTACATCACGTGACCTCCTTTATGCCCATCAACAATTAACCCATCCACCACACACCTTCAACAACCCTCACTTTGTTTCCTCAAGAGTCTCTTATTGTGTGTCTTCCTCTCTGATTTTGTCTTTTTTTGTTTTTCCCTCCCTTCCCCTACAATTTTCTCTTTTTTTAAATTCCACATGTGTGAAACCATATGATAATTGGCTTTCTATGTTTGACTTATTTCATTTAGCATAATAGCCTCCAGTTCCAACCATGTCATTGAACACGGTAAGATTTCATCATCTTTGATAGCTGGGTAATATTCCATTGTATAAATATACCACATCTTCTTTATCCATTCATCTGTTGATGGACATCTGGGCTCTTTCTATAGTTTGGCTATTGTGGACATTGCTGCTATAAACATTGGGGTGCAGGTGCCCCTTTGGATCACAACGTTTGTATCCTTTGAGTAAATATCTAGTAGTGCAATTGCCTGGTCATAGAGTAGCTCTCATTTCCTGGGGAACCTCCATACTGTTTTCCAGAGTGGCTGCACCAGTTTGCATTCCCACCAACAGTGAAGGTGGCTTTCCCTTTCTCCACATCCTCACCAACATCTGTCGTTCCCTGACTTGTTCATTTTAGCCATTCTATCTGGTGCGTGGTGGTATCTCACTGTGGTTTTAATTTGTATTTTCCTGATGCCAAGTGATATGGAGCATTTTTTTTAGATGTTTGTTGGCCATTTTTATGTCTTCTTTAGAGAAATGTCTGTTCATGTCTTCTGCCCACTTCTTGACTGGATTACTTGGGTTATGGTTTGATAAGTTCTTTATAGATCTTGAATACCCAGAGGAATGTTGAAAAAGAAAACCAAAGCTGGTGGCATCACAATGCCTGACTTCAAGATATATTAAAAAGCTGTGATCATCAACATATTATGGTACTGGCACAAAAACAAACGCATAGACCAATGCAACAGAATAGAGAACCCAGAAATGGACCCTCAACTCTATGGTCAACTAATCTTTGATAAAGCAGGAAAGAATATCCAATGGAAAAAGAAGACAGTCACTTCTATATATGGTCTGGGAAAATTGGACAGCCACGTGCAAAAGAATGAAACTAGACCGTTCTTTTACACCATACACAAACTCAAAATGGACAAAACACCTTAATGTGAGACAGGAATCCATCAAAATCCTAGAGGAGAACACAGGCAGAAACCTCTATGACCTTGGCTGCAGGAACTTCTTGATAGACACGTTGCCAAAGGCAAGGGAAGCAAAAGCAAAAGTGAACTATTGGGACTCCATCAAGATAAAAAGCTTTTGCACAGCAAAGGAAACAGTGGACAGAACCAAAAGTCAAGGGACAGAATGGGAGAAGATATTTGCAAATGTCTTATCAGATAAAGGGCTAACAGCCAAGATCTATAAAGAACTTATTAAACTCCATTTCCTTTTCAATACAAGAGGGGAATACAAAAGTCAGTTTCAAGAATGGAGATAATCTATGAAAAGAACCTAAAAAGAAAAAAGAAAAGAACTTAAAAGAGATGGTCAGTAAATGTCAGGTGTTGCCGTGGCTATGGACAGTTTTAAGGTCAGTATTAAGTCTGCATATACTTTCGTTAACTAAAGCAAAGAAAACATACGGCAAAGAAAAAGAAGTTTGATTTCTTATTTACTAATTATGCTTTTTACTGAGTATTCATTATAAGCTTCTTGTAAAGTTACTGACAATCAAAACTAATATTGGAAAATACAGTGAAGTTTAAAGGTATTGCCATTATTACAAACATGTAAATATTCTCTTGTGATTTTATTTTTTTCCAGTGAATTTTATTTAAACTAAGGTATTTCTTACAATAGTCCATTTGTCTTGTTTTCTAAAAGAAGTTCAGTCTCACAGTCTAGCCCTGTGATATTCATTCATGAAACACATAGTGCATTACATAATCTTTACTTAATCATTGTTATGTATATGTTCAGACATAAGTACTACATTAAAATATTTAATCTGAGACAGAATATCCTAAACAGAATAAAGCCAAGTTTGAAAGCAATGCCCATTATGCAAGATAAAAGAGGTCAGTGGTTCCCTAACTTTTTTAGCTTAATACTATCACTGGAAAACTTGCAAAAGTATTGGTATTTGTATCTCCCTACCATGCACCTGATTATCATTCAGTTGTATGGAGATGTGGCCTTGGCTTTGAAATCTTTAAAGACCACTTGGTTATTCTAGTGGGCAGCAAGTTTAGGAACCTCTGTTCTAGTCTTCTCACTGTGCTTAACACTGCTTAAGGAGTTTCTAGCTGTTTCATTTATTTCTAAGTCCAAAGCATTCAGCAGAGAAATTTTCATTTTGTAAAAGACAGTGAAAACAAACAAACAAACAAAAAAACCTTTTTCAGTCAGAGAGTTTAGATGGAGGAGGAGTAGGGGACCCCTTTTTCAGCCGGTCCCCTGAGTTGAGTTGGATAGGTACCAGACCAGCCTGAACACCCATGGAATCAGCCTGAGATGCAGGAAGATACATCTGGATCTCTACAAATGAACATCTCCAGCGCTGAGTGTTGAGGTATGAAGCGGGGAGCCATGAAACCGTGCACAGATATCGGAAGATAAATGGAAGGGCGAGGGAGCCACCGCATTCGGGTGCTGGGAAGCGGTAGCCACCTGCATGGGGGAGCCTCCAGACTCGAGGACAGGCACCTGCAAGAGAGCAGACAGAGACCATAAGCAGGGAATGTGCGCCACTAGACTGAAACGGAGCTCCGGTGTGCTCGCTGGAACCACACTGAGACCGGGAGCTCCGGGGAGCGGGCGCGGGGGACGCTGGCGGCTGGCAGTGTTAGAAACACAAAGGACAGAGAAGCGCCGGCCCTGGAAGTGAGGGCGGGGATGCCGGGTGTGGGGCACATCTCCCGGGACGCTGCAGGGTTGAGCAGCACCAACAGAAACAGAGTTAAAGTGGCCAGAACATCAGTGGAGAATGGTCCGCGATCCCTCTGTTCTGAGACAGAGGCTGAGATTCGGCCAGTGCTGCTCTGACTCTCAGAAGAGGCACAGCAAACCACCAGGGAAAGCCACCAGAGAACAAAAGCCTGGAAATACCAGCTCACAGTGTGCACATCCCCATCCCCCCTCGCAGGGGACATGGAGACTCTACCCAAACAGGGTTGCCTGAGGATCAGCGCGACAGTCCTCTCCCCCAGAAGGCAGGCTGAAAAATCAAGAAGCCCACATCCCTAAGATCCCTATAAAATAAGGGCACATAGCCTGGGTTCCAATCAATAATTTGGGCTCTGGGCAATCCCGCAACCTCTCCTCATCAGAATGATGAGGAGAAACCCTCCCCAGCAAAGAAAAGACAATGAGTCTGTGGCCTCTGCCAAAGAACTAATGGATATGGATATAACCAAATTATCAGAAATGGAATTCAGAGTAACAATGGTCAAGATGATGTGTAGGCTTGAAAAAAGTATTAACAAAAATGTTAATGGGAATATAGAATCTCTAAGGGCGGAAATGAGAGCAAATATGGCAGAAATTAAAAATTCTATGAGCCAAATGCAGTCAAAACTAGAGGCCCTGACGACCAGGGTGAATGAGACAGAAGAACGTATCAGCGAATTGGAGGATGGGTTAGTAGAAGAAAAAGCTAAAATAGAATCTGGACTCAAAAAAATCCACACTCAGGAATGTAGCTTACAGGAGATTACTGACTCAATGAAACGATCCAATATCAGAATCATTGGCATCCCCGAGGGGGTGGAGAAAAACAGAGGTCTAGAAGAGATATTTGAACAAATTGTAGCTGAAAACTTCCCTAATCTAGCGAGGGAAACAAACATTCGTGTCCAAGAGGCAGAGAGGACCCCTCCCAAGATCAACCATGACAAACTTACACCACATCACATCATAGTGCNTTACACCACATCACATCATAGTGCAATTCACAAATATTAGATCCAAGGATACAGTATTGAAAGCGGCCAGGGCAAA